>NC_042986.1:10002425-10302425 GCF_901001165.1 Salmo trutta | reverse complement strand
TGAACACCTCCCGGAAGTTCTGGCACTCCGCGGGAATGGCGGAGAGGTCCGGGGCAACTTCCGAGCCCCCAGGAAGACATCTCGGGGCAGGCTGCGCTGACTTCAGGCAATGAGCGTGGCAGAATGGGCTCCAGCCCATGATGGCACCAGCAGACCAGTCAATAAGAGGATTGTGTCGCTGGAGCCAAGAGAATCCCAGTACCATGGGATCCTGAGGAGACTTAATAAGCAGGAATTGGATCGTCTCGCTGTGGTTCCCTGATACACGTAGGTTGATGGAAGTGGCATTGTGGGTGACCCAGCCTATAGAGCGCCCGTCCAGCGCTCTAACGTCTATGGGAATGGAGAGGGGCTGAGTGGGGATGCCCAGCTCGGACACCAGGGTAGCATCCATTAAGCTCTCATCGGCCCTAGTGTTGATTTGTTCCTGTTAGAGATTTTGACTGGTTCACCCACAGCAAGATGGCATGAAAAGGGGTATAAGTAAGGGGAGAAGAAAAGTTCTTGGAATGGCCCACCAGATCACTTGCTCCTATCGGTGAGCCTGGTCTTTTAGTGGACAGGTGGCCACGAAATGAACAGTAGTTCCGCAACTCTTCGTGTGAAGCCTGTATAGCTCTTTGGCTGGGGACAGCTTAGCTCTGCCTAGTTGCATCGGCTTAGGAAGAGGTGAATTGGCAGATTTCGGAGACTCTCGGGGGAACTCGGGTAGCCTCGGGTTCTCTCGGCAATGAAGCTGTCGGGGACTTCCGGGATGTCTCGGAGGCGAGGTGGAAGCCTTGGGCGAACGAGTGAAATCGAACCTCCTCTCCTTCCTTCGCTCCCATAGTTGCCCATCAATCCGAATGGTCAAGGCAATGAGCAAGTCGAGATCTGTTGGTACTTCCCGGGCTGCTAGCTCGTCTTTTACTTCCTCCAATAGTCCGTGCAGGAACATGTCGAACAGCGCTTCCGTGTTCCAGGCACTCAGCTGCCAACGTGCGGAAATCCACCGCATAGCCTGCCACATTGCAGGAGTCTCGCCAACGCTGGAGTAACTTCCGGGCAGCCTCTCTCCCGGACAATGGAGCATCGAAAACTTTCTTCACCTCCGCCACGAACACCTCCAGACTGAAGCATATGGCCAGCTGTTGTTCCCATACTGCCGTAGCCCAGGCGAGAGCCCTCCCGGACATCAGCGTGAGGAGGTACGCTAACTTAGAGTGGCCCAAGCGAGGGAAGGAGGAGGGCTGCAACTCAATGATGAGGGAACACTGAGCGAGAAACATCCGACAGGTGCTCGACTCTCCCTCGAAGCGTTCCGGGGGAGGTAAGCGGGGTTCCCGGGAAATCGGGGTGGCCGGGGAGGCAGTGCTGCTAACAGCCGAAATACTGAGGGACTGGGAAGTTACCTTTGTGGTAGGCTGCCTAACAGACAACCTGCAGAATTGCTCCAGCAATGTGTTCACCGCTCGGTCATGGCATTCGGCCAAGGTCTGGAACCCTTCCATGAGACCACAAAGCAACTCCTTATGCCTTCCGATGGTGGCTCCTTGGGAGGAGAGGGCTGGTCCGAGTCTGCTGGGTCAGTCATGGCCAGTTCATACTATCATGTTTCAGGAGAAGACCCAGATGCAGACAGTGTCAAAGTAACAAAAGTTTATTACTAGAACAGGGGGCAGGCAAAACGACAGGTCAAGGGCAGGCAGAGGTCTGTAATCCAGATCAGAGTCCATAAGGTAAAGAACAGCAGGGAGTCTTGAGGTCAGGGCAGGCAGAGGTCAATAATCTAGGGTGTTGTGACAATGGTACAGAACAGCAGGCAGGCTTAGGGTCAGGGCAGGCAGAATAGTCAAAACCGGGAAAAGTATAAAACAGGAACTAGAAAAAGACAGGAGCAAGGGGAAAACGCTGGTAGGCTTGATGAACAAAATGAACTGGCAACAGACAAACAGAGAACACAGGTATAAATACACTGGGGATAATGGGGAAGATGGGCGACAACTGGAGGGGGTGGTGGAGACAAGCACAAAGACAAGGGAAACAGATCAGGGTGCGATAGCAACGATACTGTAGAAGCCGCCTGCTCTTGCTTGGCAAACATATGGATCCATCCAACATGTGTTAACTCTGGCTGCTCACCAATCCAGAAAATATTACATTGACAAATGATCCGAAATTACTTAACTAAACCCAAGCCAGGTATCAGTACCACCTTTATCATTCTGCTAAGGACACAGGGTTTGGCTGGAAAGTTTAGACTACAATAGCCTCTGAACAATTGCAAAGTAGGTGTAGTAAAGGTGGCAGGTAGCCTAGCAGTTAAGAGCATTGAGCCAGTAACTGGAAGGTCGCGGGTTGAAATCCATGAACTGACTAGGTGAAAAATATGTTGATGCAAGACGCTTAAACCTAATTTCTCCTGTAAATTGTTCTGGATTAAAGCTTCTGCTAAATGTAAAGTAGGTTAATCTCACTGTCAAACAGAAATCTCAAACTTTGGTGTCTGTTATAATGTGCAACACATGAAAAAATATCCATGTGTAACGAATCCCACCGAAGGTAGCTCCCCTGCCTGCTCGGGCGGCGCTCGGCGGTCGTCGTCGCCGGCCTACTAGCCACCGCTGATCCCTTTTCTGTTTGTAATGTCTTATTGGTTGCACCTGCTCCCTATTGTGTGTCTTGATTTGTGTTTATTTAAACCGGTTTAGCCCGCCCAGGTTTGTGCGGGATTATTTTGCTGTCAGTGTGTTTTTTTGGATGTGCTGGCTATTCGCCTTATTATTCTCTCTCCGGACTGTGTGCCCGTTGTTCTGGGTTGGTCGTTTTGTTCATGCGCCCGTTTGTGTTGGCGTTGACCGTTTTTGTGCCGGGAAGAATAAAGGGCATTATACCTTACCTCTGCTCTCTGCGCCTGACTCCTACCACCACTCCTAGCATCTCGTGACACCATAGCGCTTGTCAAATAAATACAAAATCCTCACATGTGCCAAATACAACAGGTGTAGATTGTAAAGTGAAATGCTTACTTACGAACCCTTTCCCAAGAATACAGAGTTAAAAAGTAAGAAAGTTTTGAATAAATAAAAAAGGAAATAGTAACACAATAAAATATACAATAACGAGATTTCCGGTACCGACTCAATGTGCAGGGGTACGATGTAATTGAGGTAATTTGTACATGTAGGTTGGGGTAAAAGTGACTAGGCAATCAGGATAGATAATAAACAGAGTAGCAGCAGCGTATTTAAAGAGTGTGAAAGAGTGTGTGTGTGGCGTCAATATGCTTGTGTGTGAGCGAGTGTAATGAGCGTGTGTAGTGTGTGTGTGTGTGTGTGTGTGTGTGTATGTGTGTTGGAGTGTCATTGTAGTATGTGTGAGTGTGCTGGTAGAGTCCAGTGAAATTTGACTCAAGATTACAATTGGACGTCCAAATGTAACTAGCATATTTCCTCCAAACTGTGCTTGCCTCTGCCAGACATGATTGAAATCTGTAACCATTTCATTTAAAACACCAATATTTCAACTCAACCCAGCCCAGCCTGCATAGTCTGGCATGGATTCTTGAGACTTGAAAGTGATTTCAAAAACAACAGCCAAACACAAGACGTGATGGGGGAATTTCTAAGAGAAGCTTGCTCGGCAAGTCAAAGTGCATCAAGCTACATTGAAGTATAGCCTACTTCTGAACCCTAGAGTTGAATATCCCTCATGCTTAGACTGTCATCTATGGGCCATGTGATTATGTAGCCTGCCCTGGTCCCATACTGTATCCCATACTGTTATGTACCCCAATCAACCCAATATACCAATATTACACAATAAAACAACTTATTATGCTATAACAAATGTAGCAGATTTATTACATTAGCAAACAAAAAAAACAAAATGCATTCCTACATTTTGTTCAGATAATTTTACTTAAAAAATTACTGCATTGTACTGGTAACAACTACAAGTGACTAAACTGTTAGCTATAAAGCCATATATGGGACCATATCTATGTTCCCTTAGCCCTATGTTCCCTCAGTCCAATATTCCCTCAGTTCCCACAGCTCTATGTTCCCTCAGTTCCCTCAGCCCTATGTTCCTTCAGATCCCACAGCCCTAGATTCCCTCAGCCCTATGTTCCCTCACTCCATGTTCACTCAGCCCTATATTCCCTCAGCCCTCTGTTCCCTCACCCCATGTTCCCTCAGCCCAATATTCCCTTAGCCCTATGTTCCCTCAGTAATATCTTCTAAACCAGGGGTCGGCAACCCCAATGAGAGGAAGAACCTTTTTAAAAATGATCTTAATATCTAGTATTTTTGGAGCTATAGACAAGAACTTGATGTTATTTTGATATGTTTCACAACTTTGATGTAAACAGGTATTTTGATCCACTGTTGCATGAATGAATAAATAAGGACCATTTGGTACAGGAAAGACATCCTTGCATGTTTTCTGACGCTTCCTCTGATCATATCTGAACTGCTCTTTCCTTATTAATCTTATCCTGATTTAGATTATGTTAGTTTTTTGGAAGCAACTGAATTGCAAAGTGGTCAGATGCGCTCACTGGTGGCTTCTGCAGTGACTTTGGGGTTCATATAGACATTGGCCAGTCAAACTCAAGGACTTAAAAATCATTTTTCAAGTACTTAATTATTATTTTCAAGGACTTATATTTTTATAGTAAATTGTTGTAATGTACAGTGCATTTGGAAAGTATTCGGACCCCTTGACTTTTTCCACATTTTGTTACGTTACAACCTAATTCTAAAATGGATTACAGTTTTTTTGTTCCTCATCAATCTACACACAATACCCCATAATGACAAAGCAAAAATAGTTTTTTAGAAATGTTTGCGGAAATATCCCGTTCACATAAGTATTCAGACCCTTTACTCAGTACTTTGTTGAAGCACCTTTGGCAGCGATTACAGCCTGGAGTCTTCGTGAGTATGATGCTGCAAGCTTGGCACAACTGTACTTGGGAAGTTTCCCCCAATCAAATCTAATCACATTTATTTATATAGCCCTTCTTACATCAGCTGATATCTCAAAGTGCTGTACAGAAACCCAGCAAGCAATGCAGGTGTAGAAGCACAGTGGCTTGGAAAAAGGCCAAAACGTAGGAAGGCCAAAACGTAGGAATAAACCTAGAGAGGAACCAGGCTATGAGGGGTGTCCAGTCCTCTTTTGGCTGTGCCGGGTGGAGATTATAACAAAACATGGCCAAGATGTTCAAATGTTCCCTAAATGACCAGCATGGTCAAATAATAATAATCACAGTAGTTGTCGAGGGTGCAACAAGTCAGCACCTCAAGAGTAAATGTCAGTTGGCTTTTCATAGCCGATCATTGAGAGTATCTCTACCGCTCCTGCTGTCTCTAGAGAGTTGAAAACATCAGGTCTGGGACAGGTAGCACGTCCGGTGAACAGGTCAGGGTTCCATAGCCGCAGGCAGAACAGTTGAAACTGGAGCAGCAGCATGGCCAGGTGGACTGGGGACAGCAAGGAGTCATCATGCCAGGTAGTCCTGAGGCATGGTCCTAGGGCTCAGGTCCTCCGAGAGAGAGAAAGAAAGAGAGAATTAGATAGAGCATACTTAAATTCACACAGGACACCGGATAAGACAGGATAAATACTCCAGGTATAACAGACTGACCCTAGCCCACCGACACATAAACTACTGCAGCATAAATACTGGAGGCTGAGAAAGGAGGGGTCAGGAGACACTGTGGCCCCATCTGACGATATTCCTGGGCAGGGCCAAACAGGCAGGATATAACCCCACACACTTTGCCAAAGCACAGCCCCCACACCACTAGAGGGATATCTTCAACCACTAACTTACCACCCTGAGACAAGGCCGAGTATAGCCCACAAAGATCTCTGTCACGGCACAACCCAAGGGGGGCGCCAACCCAGACAGGAAGACCACGTCAGTAACTCAACCCACTCAAGTGACGCACCCCTCCTAGGGACGGCATGGAAGTGCACCAGTAAGCCAGTGACTCAGCCCCTGTAATAGGGTTAGAGGCAGAGAATCCCAGTGGAGAGAGGGGAACCGGCCAGGCAGAGACAGCAAGGGCGGTTCGTTACTCCAGAGCCTTTCCGTTCACCTTCACACTCCTGGGCCAGACTACACTCAATCATAGGACCTACTGAAGAGATGAGTCTTCAGTAAAGACTTAAAGGTTGAGACCGAGTCTGCGTCTCTCACATGGGTAGGCAGACCATTCCATAAAAATTGAGCTCTATAGGCGAAAGTCCTGCCTCCAGCTGTTTGCTTAGAAATTCTAGGGACAATTAGGAGGCCTGCGTCTTGTGACCGTAGCGTACGTGTAGGTATGTACGGCAGGACCAAATCGGAAAGATAGGTAGGAGCAAGCCCATGTAATGCTTTGTAGGTTAGCAGTAAAACCTTGAA
Organism: Salmo trutta; assembly: GCF_901001165.1. Taxonomy (NCBI): domain Eukaryota; kingdom Metazoa; phylum Chordata; class Actinopteri; order Salmoniformes; family Salmonidae; genus Salmo; species Salmo trutta. The sequence continues at coordinate 10,296,028 of NC_042986.1, read as the reverse complement.
ATCAGCCCTTGCCTTAACAGGAAGCCAGTGTAGGGAGGCTAGCACTGGAGTAATATGATCACATTTTTTGGTTTAAGTCAGGATTCTAGCAGCCGTATTTAGCACTAACTGAAGTTTATTTAGTGCTTTATCCGGGTAGCCGGAAAGTAGAGCATTGCAGTAGTCCAACCTAGAAGTAACAAAAGCATGGATTAATTTTTCTGCATCATTTTTGGACAGAAAGTTTCTGATTTTTGCAATGTTACGTAGATGGAAAAAAGCTGTCCTTGAAACAGTCTTGATATGTTCTTCAAAAGAGAGATCAGGGTCCAGAGTAATGCCGAGGTCCTTCACAGTTTTATTTGAGACGACTGTACAACCATCAAGATTAATTGTCAGACTCAACAGAAGATCTCTTTGTTTCTTGGGACCTAGAACAAGCATCTCTGTTTTGTCCGAGTTTAAAAGTAGAAAGTTTGCAGCCATCCACTTCCTTATGTCTGAAACACAGGCTTCGAGCGAGGGCAATTTTGGGGCTTCACCATGTTTCATTGAAATGTACAGCTGTGTGGCATCCGCATAGCAGTGAAATTTAACATTATGTTTTCGAATGACATCCCCAAGAGGTAAAATATATAGCGAAAACAATAGTGGTCCTAAAACGGATCCTTGAGGAACACCAAAATGTACAGTTGATTTGTCAGAGGACAAACCATTCACAGAGACAAACTGATATCTTTCCAACAGATAAGATCTAAACCAGGCTAGAACTTGTCCGTGTAGACCAATTTGGGTTTCCAATCTCTCCAAAAGAATGTGGTGATCGATGGTATCAAAAGCAGCACTAAAGTCTAGGAGCACAAGGACAGATCTTCTCTGCAGATCCTCTCAAGCTCTGTCAGGTTGGATGGGTGTGTCGCTGCACAGCTATTTTCAGGTCTCTCCAGAGATGTTCGATTGGGTTCAAGTCAGGGCTCTGGCTGGGCCTCACAAGGATATTCAGAGACTTGTCCTGAAGCCACACCTGCATTGTCATGGCTGTGGGCTTAGGGTCGTTGTCCTGTTGGAAGGTGAACCTTCGCCCTGGTCTGAGGTCCTGAGCGCTCTGGAGCAGGTTTTCATCAAGGATCTCTCTGTACTTTGCTCTGTTCATCTTTCCCTCAATCCTGACTAGTCTCCCAATCCCTGCTGCTGACAAACATAATGCATGCTTCACCGTAAGGATGGTGCCAGGTTTCCTCCAGACATGACGCTTGGCATTCAGGTCAAAGAGTTCAATCTTGTCCTTCTGGAAGGTTCTCCCATCTCCACAAAGGAACTCTGGAGCTCTGTCAGAGTGACCATGGGTTCTTGCTCACCTCCCTGATCAAGGCCCTTCTCCCCCGATTTTTCAGTTTAGCCAGGCGGCCAGCTCTAGGAAGCGTCTTGGTGGTTTCAAACTTCTACCATTTAAGAATGATGGAGGCCACTGTGTTCTTGGGGACCTTCAATGGTGCAGAAATGTTTTAGTACCCTTCCCCAGATCTGTGCCTCGACAAAATCCTGTCTCGGAGCTCTACAGATAATTCCTTCAACCTCATGGATTGGTTTTTGCTCTGTGGGACCCTATATAGACAGGTTAGTGCCTTTTCAAATCATGTCCAATCAATTGAATATACCACAGGTGGACTCCAATCACGTTGTAGAAACATCTCAAGGATGATGAACAGGATGCACCTGAGCTCAATTTCGAGTCTCATAGCAAAGGGTCTGAATACTTCTGTAAATAAGGTATATCTGTTTTTAATTTTTAATATATTTGCAAACATGTCTAAAAACCTGTTTTTGCTTTGTCATTATGGGGTATTGTTTGTAAATTAGTGATTGGTTGTGATTGGTTGTTCGTGAACGAACAGCTCTTTTTGAACAGATCTTTTTGGTGAACGTAGAGAGCTGAATCGCATCGGTGAATGAGTCGTTCATTTGGCTCCCTGATTTGCATACTGCTACTATTGCTGTTTGAACTCAAAACAACAGATTTTCTGCAGATAAGTTAAAAAATAATTAATTAAAGAGGGTGACTCCTCACTGCAAAAATAAATAGTGGGGAGAGATTTTTTTAAGTGCGTTTTTTCAGGCCATCTAATAATTTGGCCTGATAAAAATGTATTTGACCGAGCATTTCACAATCTGACATAATGGTAGCCTACCCTTTGGGCTTTATATAGGATATTTAAAAAAAATGTCTACACCTGTTGTGTTCGGCGCCCTTGATTCTAAGCAATGTTGTGATGCTATTTTTATTGATTTGGCCAAAGCGTTTAATACGGTAGACCATTCCATTCTTGTGGGCCGGCTAAGGAGTATTGGTGTCTCTGAGGGGTCTTTGGCCTGGTTTGCTAACTACCTCTCTCAAAGAGTGCAGTGCATAAAGTCAGAACATCTACTGTCTCAGCCACTGCCTGTCACCACCAGGGTGTACCCCGAGGCTCTACCCCAAGGCTCGATCCTAGGCCCCACGCTCTTATCAATTTACATCAACAACATAGCTCAGGCAGTAGGAAGCTCTCTCATCCATTTATATGCAGATGATGCGGTCTTATACTCAGTTGGCCCCTCCCCGGATTTTGTGTTTAACGCTCTACAACAAAGCTTTGTTAGTGTCCAACAAGCTTTCTCTGCCCTCACCTTGTTCTGAACAAAACATAAGTAATGTGGTTTGGTAAGAAGAATGCCCCTCTCCCCACAGGTGTGATTACTACCTCTGAGGGTTAAGAGCTTGAGTTAGTCACCTCATACAAGTACTTGGGAGTATGGCTAGACGGTACACTGTCCTTCTCTCAGCACATATCAAAGCTGCATTCTAAAGTTAAATCTAGACTTGGTTTCCTCTATCGTAATCGCTTCTCTTTCACCCCAGCTGCCAAACTAACCCTGATTCAGATGACCATCCTACCCATGCTAGATCATCGAGACGTAATTTATAGATCGGCAGGTAAGGGTGCAATCGAGCGGCTAGATGTTCTTTACCATTCGGCCATCAGATTTGCCACCAATGCTCCTTATAGGACACATCACTGCACTCTATACTCTTCTGTAAACTGGTCATCGCTGTATACCCATCGCAAGACCCACTGGTTGATGCTTATTTATAAAACCCTCTTAGGCCTCACTCCCCCCTATCTGAGATATCTACTGCAGCCTTCATCCTCCACATACAACACTCGTTCTGCCAGTCACATTCTGTTAAAGCTCCCCAAAGCACACACATCCCTAGGTCGCTCGTCTTTTCAGTTCGCTGCAGCTAGCGTCTGGAACGAGCTGCAACAAACACTTAAGCTGGACAGTTTTATCTCAATCTCTTAATTCAAAGACTCAATCATGGACACTCTTACTAAGTTGTGGCTGCTTTGCGTGATGTATTGTTGTCTCCACCTTCTTGCTCTTCGTGCTGTTGTCTGTGCCCAATAATGTTTGTACCCTGTTTTGTGCTGCTACCATGTTGTGCTGCTGCCATGTTGTTTTTCAACCATGTTGTTGTCATGTTGTGTTGCTACCATGCTGTGTTGTCATGTGTTGCTGCCATGCTTTGTTGTTGTCTTAGGTCTCTCTTGTCTCTCTTGTCATGATGTATGTTTTGTCCCATATTGTTATTATTATTATTTATTTTTAATCCCCCGTCCCCGCAGCAGGCCTTTTGGTTGGCCATCATTGTAAATAAAAATGTGTTCTTAACTGACTTGCCTAGTTAAATAAAGGTTCAATAAAAAAATAAAATGTGACAAATAAAATTTGATTTGATTTGAAGCTAAGCCCACAACAATGGCGTTGAGTTGGCGTTCTGTCAAGCAGTGGTTTTCTAAGATTTTGGCTACAGTTTTATGATTCAATATTTATTTCAATATTTATAAAACATTGTTTGTCAAATTGATAGATGATAGAGGGTGAGGAAGGTAACTAATGTAGTAAAGGAGGAGATGAACACCAGGGGAAAGAGATTCAGACGAGAGCACAGCGAATCCAACAAATACCTCGAAGACCTATACATTTTCTGCTGTTAGTGATTTTCTTTAACCTTCATTTAACTAGGCAAGTCAGTTAAGAACAAATTCTTATTTTCAATGACAGCCTGGGAACAGTGGGTTAATTGCCTTGTTCAGGGGCAGAACAACAGATTTTCACCTTGTCAGCTCAGGGATTCAATCTTGCAACCTTTCGGTTAATAGTCCAACGCTCAAACCACTAGGCTACCTGCCGCCCCATGATAGTAACACTGGTTGTGCAGGTCAGGCTTAAGCATGGTGTGTGCAGTAAGGATTTTACACGTGGAACAGTCCATTCCATTTCAATGCACACAAACAAATGTAGAACTACCTACAGTAGCTAACTAACTTCAACTTGGCCCAGTTATAACCCTATATTATGTTTTACTTTACTGCTGGATAATATGACAAACATCATCTATGAAATGTTAGGCCTGTACTTACAAAGTCCACGTTCTTTCACAATGTAGCCTAGTAATATAAAGTGATACAGAGCCAGAATACAGATAGTGATTGATTATCACAACAATCAGAGCCAGGTTGCCAGTCTGTCTCTGCTCTCATGCCAACTCCTTATGGAATGACAATGAGTAGGCTACAGTCAACATTGAAAACTACTAACATGGTAGAATAACTAACCCTTACCATACCACCCTCTACCCTTACCGACTGTGCAACCTCACAGACGTTGATAGTGATTGGTCAGAACCTGAGGTAATCTAGTTGGATGACAACAATCATCATGATAAAGGAACGGATCGGAACATTGAAGATCATCAAGGACAATAGCCACCCGAGCCACTGCCTGTTCACCCCGGCCCACCATCCAGAAGGCGAGGTCAGTACAGGTGCATCAAAGCTGGGACCGAGAGACTGAAAAACAGCTTCTATCTCAAGGCCATCAGATGGTTGTCTGCTTTCCAACAGACACTGGGAGACAAATTCACCTTTCAGCAGGACAATAACCTAAAACACATGACCAAATATACTCTGGAATTGCATACCAAGATGACATTGAATGTTCCTGAGTGGCCTAGTTACAGTTTTGATTTAAAAATATGTGGCAAGACTTGGGCTTGAAAATATGTGGCAAGACTTGAAAATGGCTGTTTAGCAATGATCAACAACCAACTTGAAAGAACTTGAAAGATTGTATTCAAGCCAAAGGGTGGCTACTTTGAAGAATCTCAAATCTAAAAAATTTGTTGGTTTGTTTAACGCTTTTTTGGTTACTACATGATTCCATATGTGTTATTTCATAGTTTTGATGTCTTCATTATTATTGTACAATGTAGAAAATAGTACAAAATTAAGAAAAACCCTTGACTGAGTAGGTGTGTCCAAACTTTTGACTGGTACTGTATATATTTTTGAAGAAAATAAATCTCACAAAGATAGTGCACTGGGTCTTTATTAGTCCTGTATAATCAGCCCGATATAGCCATCTGTAGCGCGGGAAAAACATTGAATTAATCTGCGTGATGTTATTGCCTATTTTACAGATACACAAGGACGAATGTTAAATTGGTGTAAAAAAAAGTTTAATTTGCTGCCTCAAGGTTGGATGCAATACATCGGGAAATTGCAATCACTTGAACCTTGACTTGCTCACTACTTGACTTGCTCCCAGAGCTCCTGTTCTGTTACACTTGAATGTGTTATTTGTATAAATAACGTTTGAGGTTTGTGCTCTAGCCTATAAAATCCACTTGTCTTTTACCTGCATGCTATTTTTATCTGCATATACATTATTTTTGACATGTCAATGTTTTGATTCATTTATAAACTTGCTGCTACTTCCATAACTGCTTCTACTTCAGCATTGCTTGCTGTTTGGCGTTTTAGGCTGGGTTTCTGTATAGGGCTTTGTGACATCGACTGATGTAAAAAGGGCTTTATAAATACATTTGATTGATTGATAAATATATTTGATTGATATCAGCAGATTCATTAAATGAAAGATGTACAGCATTGATTGTTCCATCATATGGGTGTGTGAACTGCTCCTATTGTTAAACCAATATCAATGAATTGGAAATGGTGACTACTCAGAGAAATACATTGATATTATTTCTAACTGTTCCAAACTGAATATCCCTCATGTTTAGACTGCCACCTAGAGGCCATGGGATGCTCTGTAAACGATGGTTGATAAAACCACAGAAGCCATAATGAGCACAGGGGTGATTAGCTTTTGCCCTGATAGATTTGAGAGGGTGGACGCCTCGGCGGAAATTGAGTCCCTAGAGAAGGCAAGAACAATGTGGTTGTAAGGAGTAGTGCAGTATTATCATAAGGAGACGTATACTTGGAAAATGGAGGAGGAATGGAGGGTAAAAGAGGGAGAGGAGGTCTAAGAGAAAGAGGGAAGAAGAGGGTGAGTTTGAGTCGGAAAAAAATGGTGGAAAAAAGGGAGATGGTTTGTTAAAGACGAATGGTAGAAAGTGTAAGCAGAGGGGGCTGAAGACAGGAGGAGAAATGGAAGTGAATGAGGGTGAAGTATCGGAGGTGGTAGGTGTGGTGAAGTTATCGGAGTCTATGACAGTAGGAGTGAAGTTTATGGAAAAAGTGGACTCTTGCCCTTTGGCTGATCCATTTGTGGTTTCACGGTGGGTGAAAAAAAGAGTTGGGTAATGTGGAATTGGTGAGGGTAACCAGAAGTAGTCTATTGACAATTGTTTGTGTTTCTGTTGGTCAGAGGGAGAATGCGCTCGGAATAAAACAAATGGGAGCAAGAAAAGTGAATTGTTTCGATCCCAAGAAAAGGGCACCAATGAAAAAGTCATAACTGGGGTAGCAGTAAATATAAAAGTTGACCAAAATATAAAAGTTGACCAGCTGAGGGGAAAGATTCCAGGTGTATTTGATGTTCGTTGTTTGAAGCGACGCAGACAGGGTGGCGAGAGTGGGGAAATAATTATTGTCTGTTCTATAGAGTTTTGAAGATGAGTCTGTGCCCGACAAAGTGAAGTTAGGATATATAAGTTATCCTGTACGAGCGTATGTGCCGAATGCCTTGAGAGACTAGTCAAGGAGCATATCACCTCCACCCTACCTGACACACTAGACCCACTCCAATTTGCTTACCGCTCCAATAGGTCCACTGACGATGCAATCGCCATCACACTGCACACCGCCCTATCCCATCTGGACAAGAGGAATACCTATGTAAGAATGCTGCTCATTGACTACAGCTCAGCATTTAATACCATAGTACCCTCCAAACTCGTCATTAAGCTCGAGACCCTGGGCCTCGACCCCGCCCTGTGCAACTGGGTCCTGGACTTCCTGACAGGCCGCCCCCAGGTGGTGAGGGTAGGTAACAACATCTCCACCCCGCTGATCCTCAACACTGGGGCCCCACAAGGGTGCGTTCTCTGCCTTCTCCTGTACTCCCTGTTCACCCATGACTGCGTGGCCATGCACGCTTCCAACTCAATCATCAAGTTTGCAGACGACACTAGAGTAGCAGGCTTGATTACCAACAACGAGACGGCCTACAGGGAGGAGGTGAAGGCCCTCAGAGTGTGGTGTCAGGAAAATAACCTCTCACTCAACGTCAACAAAACAAAGGAGATGATCGTGGACTTCAGGAAACAGCAGATGGAGCACCCCCTCATCCACATCGACAGAACAGTAGTGGAGAAGGTGAAAAGTTGTAAGTTCCTCGGCATACACATCACGGACAAACTGAAATGGTCCACCCCCACAGACAGTGTGGTGAAGAAGGCACCTCAGGAGGCTGAAGAAATTTGGCCTGTCACCGAAAACACTCACAAACTTTTACAGATGCACAATCGAGAGCATCCTGTCGGGCTGTATCACCGCTTGGTACGGCAACTGCTCCGCCCACAACCGCAAGGCTCTCAGAGGGTAGTGCGGTCTGCAGAACGTATCACCGGGAGAAAACTACCTGCCCTCCAGGACACCTACACCACCCGATGTCACAGGAAGGCCAAAATGATCATCAAGGACAACAACCACCCAAGCCACACTCAGTTATCATCCAGAAGGCGAGGTCAGTACAGGTGCATCAAAGCTGGAACCGAGAGACTGAAAAACAGCTTCTATCTCAAGGCCATTCAGACTGTTAAACAGCCATCACTAACATAGAGAGGCTGCTGTCAACATACAGACTCAAATCTCTTGCCACTTTAATAAACGGACTTAATAAAGGTATCACTAGTCACCTTAAATAACGATACTTTAATAATATTTACATATCCTTACTCTTCTCATATGTATACACTGTTCTATACCATCTACTGCATCTTGCCTATGCCTATCATTAATCACTTTAAATAACGCCACTTTAATTATGTTTACATATCCTACATTACTCATCTCATATGTTTATACTGTTCTATACCATCTACAGCATCTTGCCTATGCTGCACAGCCATCGATCATCCATATATTTATATGTACATATTCTTATTCACCCCTTACATTTGTGTGTATAAGGTAGTTGTTGTGAATGTGTTACATTACTTGTTAGATATTACTGTATTGTCGGAACTAGAAGCACAAGCATTTTGCTACACTTGCATGAACATCTGCTAACCATGTGTATGTGACCAATAAAATTTGATTTGAGGGTGGTGTTATTTGTATTTTATATAATTTTGAGATGAGTGTTATAAGAGTATTTATTTAGTACATTTTTATTTTTCAAGCAAAGTATAAGGGAGTTGTACTGCAGTCTAGTAGGTGGCGGTAATGCAACAAATTGGATGCCAACTGCCGTTAAACCTCATAGAAGAAGAAGCTTTTGCCCTTGTCTTCGTAACTTTGAAACCGTTCTCTGAACATGCGATTTATGAAAAATTACAAAAAGTAACTTGTTCCCACTCCCACCATTCTCCATTAGTCATTAAACGTCACATGTACCATAATGAAAACAATTAAACGTATTTAATGTCGTTGCTTGCCAATTGCCAAGATATTAATCAAATGACCTACTCATTCAAATCAATGTATATTTTTGGACAAACGTCTGAAATGCTGAAACGCAACGCTCATAGAGTTCATTGTCTAGAGAAGGCTGATGTCACGGTGGACTATACCAATCCCCTCATTCATTGGACCGCCATCAGCCATTCTCGTTCCAAGTGGTAAACATGGCAGGCGTGGATATCATCGTGAACAAGTTTGTGGCACTTTGGAGGATACCGTTTGTCCGTCTTAAATTGCCGTGGATTTTCTTGGGTCTTTCAATGGTGGGATCCTTTGTCAAGTCGACACAGCTCGTCCCGGAGACATATTTTAGCAACAGCAGAAATGTTCTCAATATGTAAGTAGAGTCAGCTAACGTTACCGGTTAGCAAACTATCCCACAGTGACAACTTGATTTAGCTAGCAGAAAGCTCGCTAGCTAGGTAACGTTAGCTTGCGAAATGGCAAACCCTTGCGAGCACAGCCACGACTAGGGCCAAACGTCAGTGTTATTCAGTTAGTTAAACAGGCAAGTTAGCTAGCTAACTATATCCCCAGTTCTTCTTTCGTATTTATTTAACGTTATAATACAAGGAGGAGCAACATATAGGTTAGCGAGTTACAACCACTTCCTGTTACCCCATTCATAAACACTAACGTTAAATACTTTAGCGCCTATTGACGATAGTATAGTGTTAATAGTCCCGATGTCTACGCTTAACAGCAACTGGCTTTTTTCATTTGAAATATCATTCATGTAATCCAGAAATAATAAGGGGCATATCAACACAGGTTTAGAAAGCAATGATTTTTGACTTTTCTAAACGTTTACACGGAGCCAAATGTGGGCGAATGTAATGGCTGAAAACCCTACATACGGCTAGACACTTGTCAGCAAGCAAGTTTGCCTGTGTAGTCTGATTATCAACGGTCTGTGCTGCATCTTACATGACCACTTCCTATATCTCTTTCAGGTATTTTGTCAAAGTGTCCTGGGGCTGGACTTTACTGCTGTTGACCCCATTCATCTTTCTAATACACTACAACCACAGCTTGACCTTTGCCCTCCGGCGAATGAGCTCATTGGTGGTGGCCACAGCCATTTGGTACACCTTCACCGAGACCTTCTTCTACATTGAAGATGCCACAGGTACATGTCACAGGGATCAAGTCCCTCATAAAGAATTCACCACAAAGTGGAGATGCAGGAGTGCTGGGGGTCAATGGGACGGCTATGACATCTCAGGACACTCGTTCATTCTCTCGTACTCTGCACTCATCATTGCTGAAGAAATGGCACCTATGGCTATCATGGAGAGGAATCGGAACATTGTCCTTGATCTGTTATATGTGTCCCTTAATGGAATAGTATTCATCTGGATATGGATGTTTATGTGTACCTCTGTGTATTTTCATAATTTCTGGCAGAACGGTCTCGGGACTGTTTTTGGAATTCTGGCATGGTTTGTCACATATCGGGTATGGTATCCAAAGCCCTTATCGCCTGGTCTTCCACTTAAGCCCACAAAGCAGAGTTGACTTGCTTAAAATCAGCACTACTTAGTACTAGGCTAAGCATCCTACTCTCGCACTGCTGTGTGGCTCTGCAACATTTGGCACCTTCAAAACATTACATTTAAAAACATTGACATTCTTCTGAGGGTCAGTGTTGACCGTTATTGCTATTTAAAGTTGTCTTTCCTTCAGAAAGGTAATTTTGGACAGGGGTCCAGGGTTGGTTTGCATGCAGTCCCTACTCCCTATGTGGCCGTAGGCAGCTGGTGTTCTTAAAATGACTCTGAAGTAATCTGAGATCATTGCAGTGCATGGCGTTGACGTCTAGGCCTATCAGCTAGCTAGTGTTCTCTAGGGTTGGGGTCCATACCATTACTTCCTGAATTGAAAAAGGAATTCACCCAAACCTGAAAAAATAAATAATTATAATAATAATTCACCCCACTCTGGTGGTCACGGTGCAATTTTTTGTTTTACGTTTTTGGCTTCAAATGTTTTATTTGTGTGGAAATATTTATTGTAGAGAAATGTATAAAGTAGCCTAATTGATAAACAAATTAATGGCAAATGTAGCGAACACTACATTTACAACGAGATACTGTAAGGCTTATCTGTAAGGTATTTTGAAGGTGGTTTGCCTACAATTTTTTTATTGTAACACACAACCCTCCAAATAAAAAAGACATCAGTTCTGGAGCTAGTTGTACAGATTGCCAGATTTCTCAAATGTCCAGCAGCTCTCAATCAGCATTGCTTTATTCATAAGGCCGAAATACAGTCAGCCAAAATTGTAGCCTAACTATTTCATTTTGTTATACAAATCATTAAGGACAACACAAAATTCTTCCCAGAACCAAAGGATTCTAATCATATCAATGCTACTACTAGCTTTAGGTGCATCTGTTTATTCTCAGCACTATCTAGGGACATGGAATATTGAGTATGAAGTGCAAGTACATTTATTGAGAAATTAATTGTATTTTAAGTAGATTGCATGACTGTGCACTCAAATAAACTTCTTAACAATGAGGATATTGTCTGTTTTGTTTGTATGTGAGAAAAAAAGAGTATAAAAGCATAGAGAAAATACATTACATTCAATTATAAGTGTTGAAATAACAGTTTATATTCTCCAATTTCTATTTTTCAATTTCATAACACATTTTTTGTTGATGGCAACTGAATAAATTAAGGCTTATGAACAAACACAGTGCACTCTAAATAAATGCATGTTTATAAAAATAAGAAATACTATTGTGTAATATGCCCACAAATAATGACTAAGTGTACTCAACTTGATGAATTCATTGTCTCCAGAGTTCTGTGAGCCATATGAATTACAGACCTTATTTGCAGGGATTCATTTTTCAGTTGTAAGAAGCAGATAATTATCAGTGACAATGGTGCTTGTTATAATGAAACATATACAAGCCTTGACAATGATAGGCTGGTTATGGAAAAGTGATTTCTCAATTGGTCTCTGACATTTCACCCAGACAGTGTTACAGTTTATGCATCAGTGAAAGTCCCAGGAGGAGCCACAATAGTGCAAGAAGAAAAAACAAAATGAAGTGGATTGTAGACACTTGTGTTAAACTACTGTATGGCTAATAATGAAAGACAATGTATGTATTAGTGCTAGGCAAACTGTCAAATGTGTTACCTTGCTTACTTCTAACTTTAAAAACAGCTTCAACTTAAGATATTCAAACCTGTGCCATTTTATGTTATTGTTGTTATACAGGTGACTGCTGGAGTCAAATGTTCTTTCCATTATATAGATCTCCAAAGCTCAACATATTGTGAATCATTTTGTTTTTACAGTTCTTCTGCACCAAATATTTTTTTTTGTCACCAACAAAAAGGTGACGATGAACTGTAACTTCTCAACTTACAGTTTTCAGACAAACTTGTAGGTCTGGTTTCCCAGACAAAGATTAAGCCTAAACCTAGTCCTAAACTAAACAGTTATTTCAATGAAGATTCTCCATTAAGTATGCTTTTTAGTCCAGGACTAGGCTTTATCTGTGTCTAGGAAACCGGCCCCAAGTGTGTCTTGACAAGGAGAAGTAATAAAAGTGAAACCATTAGGTAGGGCCGAATCCAAAAATTGCACCCTATTCCTTACCTAGTGCACTACTTTTTACCAGAGCCATATGGGCCCTTGTCAACATGAGTGCACTACATAGGGAACAGGGTGCAATTTAGGACATAGATTTCCCACACAGCTGACACATTGCTAATGAAACATTGGTCATTGTCTTTGGTTCAGAATCCTCTTCCAACGCCCCATCTCAGTAGTAATCAGCCGTGCAGTCTGTTAACAACCATCTGCACAGTTACTCTGTTCACTCAAAGTGAATGAATCTCAGGTCTTTCCTCTTCCTCAAAACACCTTGAAAAGAAAAAGTATATTTCTCAGTTGTCTCTCTTGCCTTGACAAGGAGTGGACGGATATTTAAGCAATTGAAATAGAGCTGAAGATCCAAGATTCCTCTGCTCTTCTCGTTTAATGCTCCCCTGTCTCCTCGATTCCCTCTGACATTTTGGAAAGGAGGGAGAGGACGTGAGGAAAGACTTTTGAGAAAGATATTCTGGTTCTGTGGAAAAACAGAACTGGAGCTTCCTGTATTGCATCTTGTCCTGTGTTTCTTTTTTACCCAGACCTCATTTAAATATAAATAAATCCTTGTAATCATACAATGCAAACCCTGCTAACCTTCCACATTCGTCTGTGAACATGCTAGCACTCCTGAATAGAGGGGAACATTGTATAGTTCAGTCTGACTCCAGCGGGGGTTTTTATAGGAGGTTTAGGTTGTAGAAGTTTAGGTTAAATGCCTAGTTATACCAGTCATATAACAAAATAAACAAAAAGGTTAGTTAGCTGAACTAAAACTCCTGGAATCAAAAATATGTCAGCTATTCATGTGAGTATTTAACTGAACAATGTAGAATTTCATAATCACTCTATAGGGGCACTGTTAAAGGCCACTGACTGATTCTCCGCTCAATATTGCGGAGGGCTCAATTGACCCTTTTAGTATTTCTCCATCATACCTCTGACTTTCAAGGATCAGTTTATGATCAGTTCATAGCTGTGGTGTGAGAAATGAGAATCACCTTCTATTAATGAATGAATGGATGGAGCGCATATGTTTTCATGGTGCTCTAAAGGTAGTGTCTGTATTTGGTTGGTTCAGCCGATCCCAGATCACTCCCGAACCATTCCCTCTGGCCCAATGTTTGCATATCTGAAGGGTCTGGGTAGGTATAAGCAGTGTAGTCGTGGAGCTTACAGATCTGCAAACAAGAGTTATGGCCAAGGGATAGCGAGCTAACTGGGACCGACTGGACGTCTTGCTATCCTAACGTCTCATCTGGCAGTTTTTGGCAGCACAGGAAGTATCAGAAGTGCAGTATCAGTGTTCATCATGTCAATTGCCTGGGTTTTAATAACAGAAACCCCAGGTCAACAGAGGAGTGAAGGGCAATAGGTGAACGCCAAAACAATGATGGAAAATTGTATTAAAGGGGATATTTCTGGATTTTGCCAATGAGGCACTTTATCATCTTCCCCAGAGTCAGATGAACTCGTGGATACCATTTTTATGTCGCTGCGTGCAGTTTGAATGAAGTTGCTAACTAGCAAGCGCGAATGCTTACTGGCATTAGCACAATGACTGGAAATCTAATGGTATCTGTTAGCTTCCAGTCATTGTGCTAACGGTAGTTAGCATTGGCTCGCGAAACTACCTCAAGCTTCCTTTATACTGGACACGTTGACATAAAAATGGTATCCACAAGTTCATCTGACTCTTGGGAAGTAGATATAGGACCTCATTGTCAAAATCCAGAAATATCCCTTTAATAAAACTCTAGTACATGCAGGGTGTGGATGAGCCCCACTTTGGGTATGGTGATGCAATGTCAAAACATTCTGTCTGGCTCTCTCATGTGTAGAGAATATGACCATAACGATAATTCAATATAACTGAACCTAAAGCATGCCTCTAAAATGAGCTAATGACAAAGTAACAAGTTGATCGATAGACCAGAAATTAAATAGATGAAGGCATTGAATACCAGAACAATTTGCTGTTAAGAATTCCTTTGTGTATGGAATGTTTGTATATTCTTTGTTCACCCAGGTAAGTAATAGTGTTCTCTATATAGATTCATATTTTCCTGCTGTCGTAAAACATTACAGAAAAGTTGAAACATCACACAAATACACAGACATTTAACACATGGAGGGGGGGTGTTCACTACACATATTTCTTTTTTAAAAACCAATAGGCAAAGTATCCCATCCCTCCCAGAGAGCCCATGAGGAAAGAGGCCCCGAAAAAAGATGGTGGCTTCTTTTTTACCATTCGGAATGCGTTAGGTAGAACTGCTGACAGGAGGGTTGTGTGGATGTCGCCCAGAACCTTGCGGAAAGCGTAGCGTTTTTGCACTCGCTCGAAAAAGGACTGGAGGTTGGGTCGGCTGCCGTCCTCCCAGTATTTCTTTGAGAGTCCCAAGAACTTAAGCCTGTGCAACAAGGCTCCCAGGCAGACATCAGCTAGTGTAAATTCAGGTCCACATAGCCACAACTCACACTTTTGACCTGCCAAAGGGAAAAGAAAACATGATACTGTAGCAGAGTGGTATGAAGTAGCCTTGTCCCAGATATGTGTGCTGTCTTGTCAACTCTTATATGACCATAGTACAGTGGCAAGAAAAAGTGCATGAACCCTTTGGAATTACCTGGATTTGTGCATAAATTGGTCTTCAAATTTGATCTGATCTTCATCTAAGTCACAACAATAGACAATCATAGTGTGATGTTGTGTCACCTAAAGACTTAAAGAGATCTCTGGAACATGCTAACATCTCTGTTGACGAGACTATGATACGTAAAACACTAAACAAGAATTGTGTTCATGGGAGGACACGGAAGAAGCCACTGCTGTCCAAAAAAAAAACATTGCTCAGGTCTGAAGTTTGCAAAAGTCCACCTGGATGTTCCAAAGCGCTACTGACAAAATATTCTGTGGACAGTTGAAACTAAAGTTGAGTTGTTTGGAAGGAACACACAACACTGTGTGGAGAAAAAAAGGCATAGCACACCAACAGCAAAACCTCATCCCAACTGTAAAGTATGGTGGAGGGAGCATCATGGTTTGGGTCTGCTTTGCTGCCTCAGGACCTGGAAAGCTTGCTATCATCAACGGAAAAATCAATTCCCAAGTTTATCAAGACATTTTGCAGGAGAATGTTAGGCTATCTGTCTGCCAATTGAAGCTCAACAGAAGTCGGGTGATGCAACAGGACAATGACCCAAAACACAGCAGTAAATCGACAACAGACTGGCTTCAACAGAAGAAAATACGCCTTCTGGAGTGGCACAGTCAGAGTCCTGACCTTAACTTGATTGAGATGCTGTGGCATGACCTCAAGAGAGCAGTTCACACCAGACATTCCAAGAATATTGCTGAAATTAAATATTGTAAAGAGGAATGGTCCAAAATTCCTCCTGACCGTTGTGCAGGTCTGATCCGCAACAACAGAAAATGTTTGGTTGAGGTTATTGTTGCCAAAGGAGAGTCAACCAGTTATTAAATCCAAGGATTCACATACTTTTTCCAACCTGCACTGTGAATGTTTACACAGTATGTTCAATAAAGACATTAAAATGTATAATTGTTTGTGTGTTATTAGTTTAAGCAGACTGTGTTTGTATATTGTTGTGACCTAGATGAAGATCAGATCAAATTTTATGACCAATTTATGCAGAAATCCAGGTATTTCCAAAGGGTTCACATATTTTTTCTTGCCACTGTATTTGCAGTTGGCAAGATAGAATAGATCTGGGACCAGGCTAGGAAGATAAAACAGAATATGTTTGATAATGTCTGAACTGAAGGACATAAACATAAATAACATGGCAACAGTAAACATGTCGTCCCCCACAAATGGGCCCCAACCCGTGTGACTAACACATTTCAGTTAATTACTATATATTCCGCTTGGGTCAATCAGTGTAATTCTGTAAATACCGGATCTCTATGGCAAGACACATCATTCACCCAAGTTTCGTCAAAATCAGGCCAGTGCTGTCTGAGATATTGCGTCTGACAATCATATGGACAGAGGCAGGTCCACAGTCCCCTCCCAGATTTCATCGAGGGGGACAATAATCTCTCCTTACCTTTATACTCGATTTTCCTCTTTTCTAGCTCGGCCTCCACCTGATCTAGTACCATCGCCAACTCGCCAAGAATCTTCTTCAGGTAGCTGACATTGTCATGGTCCAATATTTTTGCCTGTGAGCACAAGAGTAATCCCATATCACATACAGTACACGCGCTTCAGCTCTCGGCGATTCCATTCTGTGAGCTTGTGTGGCCTACCACTTTGTGGCTGAGCCGTTGTTGCTCCTAGACGTTTCCACTTCACAATAACAGCACTTAACATTGACGGGGCAGTTCTAGCAGGGCAGAAATTTGACAAACTGACTTGTTGGAAAGGTGGCCTCCTATGACGGTGCCACGTTAAAAGTCACTGAGCTCTTCAGTAAGGCCATTCTATTGTCAATGTCTGTCTATGGAGATTACATGGTTTATGCTCGATTTTATACACCTGTCAGCAACGGGTGTGGCTGAAATAGCCAAATCCACTAATTTGAAAGGGGGTCCACATACATTTGTATATATAGTGTATGTGAAACCCATCTCCATCTCTATGCCTATATTCAGTCTCACACCATGGATAGCCTCTTACGGGCCAATACCTCTTGGAAGATCACATGAAACATACATGGACAACATCTGCCGAGACACTGGTCTCAACAGAAGACCTACCGGTTATCATGTGCTATGTTAAAGGGAAACCATTTGTTTTAGCCAGCAGGTTGGCCCTGGCAGTAGCAGCTATTCATGTTGATATATTATGGGTCAACAAAGAACTAACACAGAACCTGACACAATCACGTGGGGTAATTGCGCAATATCTATCCTACATCACACCTCATCTTAACAATCTTGTAAGGCCATGCTCATTTAAAGAAATTGTTATATGCCTCTAAAACACAGATACACACCCACACACACACAGTATTTAGAGCGTACGGAAAGGTCAATTGTTTGTATTGTGACAATCATCTGTAATATTTCTCTCTTTTAAGGCTTCTCCTGTGGTCTGGTGGTGCCATGCTGCCAGTCTTACCATGAGCTTTTTCTGCTTGGAGAGGTATGGCTCTGTCAGAGTGGGCTCCTCATGGTCCAGCTTCATCAGCTCAGACGCAGCGTTGGTCAAGTGTCCTGAGGACAGAGAGACAGAGACTTCACTGACTCCTGGATGAAATAGTGAGATAAGAGACAATAGTCAGTGACTATTGGAGTAAATACCTCTGATAAACCCTTCTGTCACCACAACTGGGGGTCTAAAACAGTACCAAAGGCAGAGAGTTGATGTTCAATAACAGCAAATGATCAAGTGTATACGTTCCTAGTTGACAAGAGTATAATTCGTTTGAAATACACAATTTAAAAATACGCAGAGATCCCATTAAATCTGCATTTCCCAGGGACAACTCATTTCAGTTCTAAAGTGTGAGATATAAATCAATAACATGTTGTTCATAAAACACATGAATGGCTCTGATTAAATATAAACATTGGTGTACTGCCTCAAACAACAAATAAAGCATCACGTTTATTTAACAGACATCAACACAGGGCATGGGGTTTCCTGGTTAATTTATTCCACTGCAGGCTTTTGGCTGGACCAGCCTTTTTCTTGATTTACACAACACGTCCATGAAGTAAGGTTTAATGTACTGAGTGCAGACTCAATGACCTAACATTGCATACAGAGAATGAATGACATTGCTTCAAATCAATTTGATGGACTTGAACTATAAACAAGGTGAAATTGGACAGCGTAATTTGGTTGATGACAACCTGTTGACATGAAAATGTTGTGAGAACGCTGAATGGTATAATTATATCAGTTTTCATTTTGTTTTGGGATATTGCGGATCATGAACTGTGTTTATATTCAATATGATATTATTACAATGTGCACATGACTTACATGTATGCATTTTTGATGTCTACTAATTAACATCTCAAAATAATTTAGTTCATACTACAGTTGAAGTCGGACATTTACATACACTTAGGTTGGAGTCATTAAAACTCGTTTTTCAACCACTCCACACATTTCTTGTTAACAAACTATACTTTTGGCAAGTCGGTTAGGACATCTACTTTGTGCATGACACAAGTAATTTTTCCAACAATTGTTAACAGACAGATTATTTCACTTATAATTCACTGTATCACAATTCCAGTGGGTCAGAAGTTTACATACACTAAATTGACTGTGCCTTTAAACAGCTTGGGAAATTCCAGAAAATTATGTCATGGCTTTAGAAGCTTCTGATAGGCTAATTGACATAATTTGAGTCAATTGGAGGTGTACCTGTGGATGTATTTCAAGGCCTACCTTCAAACTCAGTGCCTCTTTGCTTGACATCATGAGAAGATCAAAAGAAATCAGCCATGATCTCTGAAAAATAATTGTAGACCTCTACAAGTCTGGCTCATCCTTGGGAGCAATTTCCAAATGCCTGAAGGTACCACGCTCATCTGTACAAACAATAGTACGCAAGTATAAACACCATGGGACCACGCAGCCGTCATACCGCTCAGGAAGGAGACGCGTTCTGTCTCCTAGAGATGAATGTATTTTGGTGCAAAAAGTGCAAATCAATCCCAGAACAACAGTAAAGAACCTTGTGAAGATGCTGGAGGAAACAGGTACAAAAGTATCTATATCCACAGTAAAACGAGTCATATATCGACATAACCTGAAAAGCTGCTCAGCAAGGAAGAACCCACTGCTCCAAAACCGCCATAAAAAAGCCAGACTACAGTATGCAACTGCACATGGGGACAAAGATCGTACTTTTTGGAGAAATGTCTTCTAGTCTGATGAAACAAAAATAGAGCTGTTTGGCCATCGTTATGTTTGGAGGAAAAAGGGGGAGGCTTGCAAGTCGAACAACACCATCCCAATCGTGAAGCACGGGGGTGGCAGCATCATGTTGTGGGGGTGCTTTGCTGCAGGAGAGACTGGTGCACTTCACAAAATAGATGGCATCATGAGGCAGGAAAATTATGTGGATATATTGAAGCAACATCTCAAGTCATCAGTCAAGAAGTTAAAGCTTGGTCGCAAATGGGACTTCCAAGTGGACAATGACCCCAAGCATACTTCCAAAGTTGTGGCAAAATGGCTTAAGGACAACAAAGTCAAGGTATTGGAGTGTCCATCACAAAGCCCTGACCTCAATCCTATAGAACATTTGTAGGGAGAACTGAAAAAGCGTGTGCGAGCAAGGAGGCCTACAAACCTGACTCAGTTACACCAGCTCTGTCAGGAGGAATGGGCCAAAATTCACCCAACTTCTTGTGGGAAGCTTGTGGAAGGCTACCCGAAACGTTTGAACCAAGTTAAACAATGTCAAGGCAATGCTACCAAATACTAATTGAGTGTATGTAAACTTCTGACCCACTGCGAATGTGATGAAAGAAATAAAAGCTAAAATAAATCATTCTCTCTGACATTTCACATTCTTAAAATAAAGTGGTGATCCTAACTGACCTAAGATTGGACATTTTTCCTAGGATTAAATGTCAGGAATTGTGAAAAACAGAGTTCAAATATATTTGGCTAAGGTGTATGTAAACTTCCGACTTCAACTGTATGTGAATATTTTATAATTCATTGTAAATGGTTACACTGAACTTGACTTGACTTGACTTACTACGTATTTCAGCGGTGGCATACTTTGGGATCATGGAGTCGGTGGTGAGCTCTGGGTGCAGGATACAGCCATGGGTGTAAGCATCCATGGGCAGGCCGTCCAGCAGCTCACGGTACTGCTGTACACGCTCGTGGAGTGGAGAGCCAGCATCGGGAATCAGCTGGGCCACCGTTTCTAAAAAGAAACCAGGTACACACAAACAGAGGTATTTACAGCCAAACATACAGTGCATTCGGGAAAGTATTGAGACCCCTTAACTTCTTCCTCATTTTGTTACATTACAACCTTATTCTAAAATGTATTAAAATATGTTTTCCTCTCATCAATCTACACACAATACCCCGTAATGACATTTTTACATAAGTATTCAGACCCTTTGCCATGAGACTCGAAATTGAGCTCAAGCGCATCCTGTTTCCATTGATCATCCTTGAGATTTTTCTACAACTTGATTGAAGTCCACCTGTGGTAAATTCAATTGATTGGATATGATTTGGAAAGGCACACACCTGTCTATACAGTGCATGTCAGAGCAAAAACCAAGCCATGAGGTTGAAGGAATTGTCCGTAGAGCTCTGAGAGAGGATTGTGTCAAGGCACAGATCTGGGGAAGGGTACCAAAACATTTCTGCAGCATTGAAGGTCCCCAAGAACATGGTGGCCTCCATCATTCTTAAATTAAGAAGTTTGGAACTACCAAGACTCTTCCTAGAGCTGACCACCCGGCCAAACTGAGCAATCAGGGGAGAAGGTTCTTGGTCAGGGAGGTGATGGTCACTCTGACAGAGCTCCAGAGTTCCTCTGTGGAGATGGGAGAATCTTCCAGAAGGACAACCATCTCTGCAGTACTCCACCAATCAGGCCTTTATGGTAGAGTTGCCAGACGGAAGCCACTCCTCAATACAAGGCACATGACAGCTCACTTGGAGTCTCAGACCATTAGAAACAAGATTCTCTGGTCTGATGAAACCAAGATGGAGGAAACCTGGCACCATTCCTATGGTGAAGCATGGTGGTTGCAGCATTATGCTGTTTCTGATGTTTTTCAGTGGCAGGGAACGAGAGACTAGTCAGGATCGAGGGAAAGATGAACGGAGCAAAGTACAGAGAGATCCTTAATGAAAACCGGCTCCAGAGCGCTCAGGACCTCAGACTGGGGTGAAGGTTCACCTTCCAACAGGACAATGACTCTAAGCACACAGCCAAGACAACAGCAGGTGTGGCTTTCGGGACAAGTCTCTGAATGTCCTTGAGTGGCCCAGCCAGGGCCGAACCATATCGATCATCTCTGGAGAGACCTGAAAATAGCTGTGCAGTGACGCTCCTCATCCAACCTGACAGAGCTTGAGAAGAGCTGAGGAGAAGAATGGGAGAAACTCCCCAAATACAGGGGTGCCAAGCTTGTAGCATCATACCCAAGAAGACTCTATTTTAGAATAAGGCTGTAACGTAACAAAATGTGGGAAAAGTCAAGGGGTCTGAATACTCTCCGGATGCACTGTAACACATAGGACCATATAGCATTCTAACATATAGGCCTGTAACATAAATATACAACACTGTATACCAACTTCAGCCTTTACTTTATGTGCAACACTCCACTTACAAAGCCTAACAATGCTGTGTAAGGGGGATTTTACAGTGAATGGAGTAAGCTCAACTTCAACCCTGTTTCTGACAATGGGATACATAGGCCAATATGCAGAACCAGAAGCAAACGTTCCATCAACATAATAGCTATGTGTTTTTACTTTAGATTAAGATACTAGCTAGTTTAGGTAGGCTATGAGCTGCTGAGGGCTGGCCAGAAAGCTGTGACTGATGACGGGGAGTGGGGACACAGGAAGTGCCCGGGGATATTCCAGTCTGTGCTGTTAATCTGGTCGTGTGTCTTTAAGGTAGAGCCGGAGGCCTGGAGCTGCTGACTAAACAGTCCAGGCCCAACAGGTCGACTTGGGCATGGCTGTGGCCGTACGTGGCTTGGCTCTGGAGGTCTGCTGCTGGTGCGCTCTGCTGCAGCGCTAAGCAGTAAAGGGTTGTGAATATCAGAGCAGGCTCCTTGTTAAAACAACCCCCACCCATCCTCAGACAGAACACAAACAGGGGCATGGCCTTGGCTTGGACACAGCCACAGCACTGCTGCACCTCGTGCCAACATGATGATGGTGCACAATAAAATGTCGCACTGGCGAGAACCCACTGACCTCACTGTGTATTACTGCTCAGTCACATCTCACTCTGATATATGGCAAGCAAATGGGATACTGCTGACAAAATACCTAAACAAGATTCTCCCTGAGAAAGCATAAGGAAAGCATAAAGAGAGATTACGTGTCAGCTTGCCTGACTACCCAGACTCCTTGCTCTGTTAAAATGCTATGCCACGCCCACAAACTTTTTTTTCTTCTCCGCAAGGAGTCTGGATATGACCATATGGTGCTTTCAAGACAATTGGGAACTCTGAAAAAACAACAAGGTCAAATCATGACGACAGTGATCTTCAAGTCGGAAAGTCGGAGCTATAGAAAGATGCCAGAGTTTCCGACTTGGAATTCTGAGTTGGATGACCGTTCAAAAAAAAAATCCCAGTCTGAGCTAGTTTTTTTCAGACTTAGCAGTTATCTTGAACGCACTAAAGTCGGAAGTTGGAGAGTTCCCAGTTGTTTTGAACGCGGCATTTCTCCCCAACCCTTCACCGAATGCGAACACATTCATGGCGTCTGATTGGTCCCAGAAAAGGAATGGGTTGGGCCAGAGCCAGAACACGTGGTTGAAGCGGTGTTTTCGAAGTACATAATTGGCTTTAATACTGTGATTGGTTAGAGGCGATCCAATTGCTGACGACTTTGTTTTCACCATAAACGACGTCACGCAAACGACTTTCAGTGATGGCAGATTCACACTGAAGTCTGTAGCGAATGACAGAACAGCGTAAGAATTTATTGTGAGGCATCAGGCTAGTGCTTAGCTACCATAAAATACTAAGTGATATGCCAGTGGATTTCACCTTGCTAGAGGTAGGATTTCACCTATAGGCTAACTTGAGTTGACTTGGCACCAGATTTCCTATCCATTACTATGACAGGATTTTCTCTGCTGCTTCATCTACACTTCCTAGGCCAACTCCAGTCCCATTTGGCAGGGTGCATTAGAAAGTACACAGAATTGGAGACAATATCTGTAAATCAAGCAGCTGAATGACACATCATCTTTAAAATGAGCATGAGGTCTGGGTCGTGTTCAGTAGGGCTAAAAAGTTTTCCAACCAAGTGAAACAGGGAGATACAGTGAGGGAAAAAAGTATTAGATTCCTTGCTGATTTTGTACGTTTGCCCACTGACAAAGAAATGATCAGTCTATAATTTTAATGGCAGGTTTATTTGAACAGTGAGAGACAGAATAACAACAAAAAAAATCCAGAAAACGCATGTCAAAAATGTTATAAAATGATTTGCATTTTAATGAGGGAAATAAGTATTTGACCCCTCTGCAAAACATGACTTAGTACTTGGTGGCAAAACCCTTGTTGGCAATCACAGAGGTCAGATGTTTCTTGTTGTAGTTGGCCACCAGGTTTGCACACATCTCAGGAGGGATTTTGTCCCACTCCTCTTTGCAGATCTTCTCCAAGTCATTAAGGTTTCGAGGCTGACGTTTGGAAACTCGAACCTTCAGCTCCCTCCACAGATTTTCTATGGGATTAAGGTCTGGAGACTGGCTAGGCCACTCCAGGACCTTAATGTGCTTCTTCTTGAGCCACTCCTTTGTTGGCTTGGCCGTGCATTTTGGGTCCTTGTCATGCTGGAATACCCATCCACGACCCATTTTCAATGCCCTGGCTGAGGGAAGGAGGTTCTCACCCAAGATTTGACAGTACATGGCCCTGTCCATTTGATGCAGTGAAGTTGTCCTGTCCCCTTAGCAGAAAAACACCCCCAAAGCATAATGTTTCCACCTCCATGTTTGACGGTGGGGATGGTGTTCTTGGGGTCATAGGCAGCATTCCTCCTCCTCCAAACACGGCGAGTTGAGTTGATGCCAAAGAGCTCCATTTTGGTCTCATCTGACCACAACACTTTCACCCAGTTGTCCTCTGAATCATTCAGATGTTCATTGGCAAACTTCAGACGGGCATGTATATGTGCTTTCTTGAGCAGGGGGACCTTGCGGGCGCTGCAGAATTTCAGTCCTTCACGGCGTAATGTGTTACCAATTGTTTTCTTGGTGACTATGGTCCCAGCTGCCTTGAGATCATTGACAAGATCCACCCGTGTAGTTCTGGGCTGATTCCTCACCGTTCTCATGATCATTGCAACCCCACAAGGTAAGATCTTGCATGGAGCCCCAGGCCGAGGGAGATTGACAGTTCTTTTGTGTTTCTTCCATTTGCGAATAATCGCACCAACTGTTGTCACCTTCTCACCAAGCTGCTTGGCGATGGTCTTGTAGCCCATTCCAGCCTTGTGTAGGTCTACAATCTTGTCCCTGACATCCTTGGAGAGCTCTTTGGTCTTGGCCATGGTGTAGCGTTTGGAATCTGATTGATTGATTGCTTCTGTGGACAGGTGTCTTTTATACAGGTAACAAACTGAGATTAGGAGCACTCCCTTTAAGAGTGTGCTCCTAATCTCAGCTCTTTACCTGTATAAAAGACACCAGGGAGCCAGAAATCTTTCTGATTGAGAGAGGGTCAAATACTTATTTCCCTCATTAAAATGCAAATCAATTTATAAAAAATTTTACATGCATTTTTCTGGATTTTTTTGTTGTTATTCTGTCTCTAATTGTTCAAATAAACCTACCATTAAAATTATAGACTGATAATTTCTTTTGTCAGTGGGCAAACGTACAAAATCAGCAGGGGATCAAATACTTTTTTCTCTCACTGTATACTACTCTGACATATACTATGCTAAATGCTTTGCTACACTGGTCCCTGCTAAACACGAATCTGCTACTCAACAGCCATATTGAGCATTAATATAAACTGAAAATAATCAAAATGTCATAAAAAAATAGCTACATCGGTTTAGAATAAAATAAGAGCTTGAAAGTAACAAATGGACGTTAATGACATGAGAGAAATCATTGGAGCACATCTGTTGCAACTGAAATCTGAAATCAGTATAGTTGGCTTCTATAGCATCAAGCCTCTCTGTCATGGATGGGTGAGTATGAAGTATCTCGATCTGAAGTAAGAGGAAGTCCTTCATCCATTGGCCATGGTAAATACTGTATCCCTGCAGGCCTTACTGGAGCCATTCTCTCGGGACATTACATACCGACCCACAACCACCACCGCAAATGACCCATTGGACCATGATAGGACACGTGATATACTGAGAAAAACATGGTGCACAGAATACAGTTAGTATCTAGGTTGAATTACACTTCCCTGATGAAAAATAGCTTAACACGGTTTATAAACATTAAAATAGCAACCTTAAGCCTTAATAGAAACCTCAAAACGTCTATACTCTTTGCTATGCAGCCGCCAACCAGTCAGTAACTTCATGTCATGGACGATCATTGATCCTTGAGCTGCAGTGAACCATGAAATTGGCCAATTAGATTTATCTCTGTTCACAACTGCTCACAACTCAGTCTGTAAGTATTCAATAACCTGGTAAATACTGTTTATGGTCACTAATAAAGACATGAGTAGCCCTGAAAAGCAGTACATCCCCAAGTTAGTCTCTAGGTAGGCCATCGCTATGACCTGGTTGTATACTGAATGCCATGCAGTCACTACTGTAACATCATGGATGAAAAGAGACCCTAAGGTAACCTTAAAGGGAGCATTTGCAGTCACTCACATCCCACTGCATTCACTAACATAATGGGAAAAGATCAAGTAGTCTGAAAGGCAATACCTCCCCCAAAATGAGCCTCTAGGTACTCTATGATCTGGTTGTAGTCTGAGACGATGGTGTCTCCGTGGATGAAGACAGCCACCTCCTCCCCCAGATTGAGCCTCATGAACCAGGGCTCCTTGTGCTCGGCTATAGGGAGACTCACGTCCCTCTCTTCACACAGCAGACCCTTCTCATTGATCACCAGACGCACCTGGAGGAAACGCAGAGAGACACTCAAGTTACATCTTCGTCTCATAGCAAAAGGCACACGTTACATCAACTCTGTTGTTTTTGTGGTTTTGTACAATCAGTACTCTTGATGGTCCTTGTTATCGCAATCTTATTACAAATATGTCCTAGTGAAGTGAATCTAAGAGGGAAACACCTTCAGGTCTACAAGGGTTAACATTAAAAATGTAATTGTAAGTCGCATTCGCAAATCAGCTTACTGTTGCTACTTGTACAATGTTTTGTTGAAGAACAATTTTAAAAGAAAACAATGATCTGTTTCTTTCTAACCAACTGCACGCCCTAGAGCAGAGAAGCCTGCTCTACACAAGTACAGACAGGCATGAAACAGGATGTTGAAAGTCCTTAGGAAAAAGTACCGCTCATGCATCACTGCCAGATGTAGCCCCCTTTATCTATTGTGTTTTCATAATCCCAAGCAAAATAATTATGTTTTGTTGTGCTCAATACGAACTAAAAGGGCTTCTGTGAGGCAGACAGTATCCACTTACAGTGTCTATTAAAAGCCATGCCGAGCTCCATAGACAGATATTGTAGAAAGAATATGAATTACACTGTGGAGGTTGAGGGAGCGATGGATTTGCTGTACATGGCCAGACAAATTATAACAAAACATCACAAAGTGTGAGTGCATCAAATTATTAAAAAGTTCAAGCCTTGGACTTATTACAACCCCTGTCTAGTACAGGATAACCTTGTCCCAAGGCTATTGTGCACAGAGGGAGGAAGTCTGGTGCGTGAGACAGAACAGGAAGACCTTGTAGCTTGCTCAACTTACTGCAACAATTCCCATCACTGATGACCTATGTAACAGCATGAAACTTAAACAGTAGCTGAAGTAGATGACTATAGAGAATTATTAGGGTTATATACTAAACCAGAACAACGATTCAAAAATGACAAATATTGCTCAATCATATGGTTGCAGCAAATGTACCAATCTAACTCTTCTAACCAGACTATTAATTGCACCTTAACATTAACCCCTCATCATAAACTCACTGACCAGGGCCATACTAGCATAGCTGGGGCCCCGAGGCACCTACCTCCAGGAATGCAATTCTACACATTTGCCATGAGGCTAAGAGAAACATGTGTTCATTTAAAGTTAATTTCCTGCAATTCTACACATTTTGCCATGGGGCAGAATTATATTTTTTTGCAATTTTAAAGCTAAATTCCTAAATTCCCCAACCTCCAGAGGGCCCCTCAACTGATGTGTTCAAATCACATTTTATTTGTCACATGCTTCGTAATCAACAGGTGTAAACTAAGAGTGAAATGCTAACTTTCGGGCCCTTACCAACAATGCAGAGAGAGAAAACATTGACATCATAGAAAAATAATAACACAAGAAATAAATACACAATGAGTAACAATAACTTGGCTATATACACAGGGTACCAGTACCGAGTTGATGTGCAGGGGTATGAGGTAATTGAGGTAGATATGTATATATACAATGCATCGGAAAGTATTCAGACCCCTTGACTTTTTCCACATTTGGTTACGTTACAGCATTATTCTAAAACGGATTTTAAAAAATCTACACACAATACACCATAATGACCAAGCAAAAACTGGTTTTTAGACATTTTTGCAAATGTATTGAAAATAAAAAACGTAAATATCACATTTACATAGAGTAAGTATTCAGACCCTTTACGCAGTACTTGAAAATAAGAATTTGTTCTTAACTGACTTGCCTAGTTAAATAAAATAAAAACTCTGTTGAAGCACCTTTGGCAGTGATTACAACCTTGAGTCAGTTGGGTATGATGCTACAAGCTTGGCACACCTGTATTTGGGGAGTCTCTGCAGATCCTCTCACTGCACAGCTATTTTCAGCTTGTATCTCCAGAGATGTTTGATCAGGTTCAATTCTGGGCTGTAGCTATGCCACTTCTGCGCTGTGTGCTTGGGGTCGTTGTCCTGTTGGAAGGTGAACCTTCACCCCAGTCTGAGGTCCTGAGTGCTCTAGAGCCGGTTTTCATCATCCTCAACTCTCTGTACTTTGCTCTATTAATCTTTCCTTTATCCTGACTAGTCTCCCAGTCCCTGCCACAGTCCCTGCCACCACCTTAGGGATGGTGCCAGGTTTCCTCCAGATGTGACGCTTGACATTCAGGCCAAAGAGTTCAATCTTGGTTTCATCAGACTAGAGAATCTTGTTTCTCATGATCTGAGAGTCCTTTGGGTGCCTTTTGGCAAACTCAAAGCGGGCACATATGTAAATGTTCCTTTTACTGAGGAGTGGCTTCCGTCTAGCCACTCTACCATAAAGGCCTGAATGGTGGAGTGCTGCAGAGTCATGGGGTCTGAATACTTTCCAAATGCACTGTAGGTAGGACAACAGGATAGATAATAATCAGCAGCGTCATATGCAGGGGGTCCCCAACCAACGTGCTCATAATATGCTATCTGTCGGTGCCCCGACCTCCAGGGGGGCCCTCAACTGATGTGTTCATATGCTATGTAATCGGCCCTGTCACTGACATGGATCCACTGATAACCGCTGACATCTGAGTTGGAACCACCAGAACCATAGATAACGATAGAGATCTCTATATCTGACTCAGGGAACCACTGACACCTGAGTTGGACTCACTGACATCTGAGTGTTGACTACTGTATAAGATCTAGCAGTAGAGACTTACAGGCTCTGGGGTGTACTGTAGTGACAAAGGTGTAAATCTCCAACCTTCTGCAGCAGTTAAGAATGACAGACAGTGAAGTATTTCTCTTCAATTGCTTCAAGTTATGCTGTAACCTTAAGGTATCAAACTCATACTATATCATTCCTCTTGTGCACAATCCATCATTTACTGTATGTCAAGGTGGATCAATGATCAAAGGAACTACACTATGAGAGATTGAGATATAGTTTACATACATTGATGATTTTCTAAAGATATCAAGAAAGACAGGTTTGTACAGGTTAATGCAATGACACAGCAATTTTTTTGTCTGTCAGCTATATTTGCAGTGTCTTGGACATCTGTCTTAGTCCTCCTTAGTTTGATCAAAATCCCTATGTGGATCATGTGAATTGTGCAAGGACATAAATTGATGTACTTTTTATGGCATACTCAAATATAAAACACATTTGCCTGTTTGTTGGCCACATACTGTATATTGGTGCTGAGAGGACAGAGGAACCAGGGTATCCTAACTTTCCCTGTTCATTATCTCAAGTCCAATGCCTCCTAACCATCATTAACAGCAACCTCAAGTTGTACATAGTACACTTTGCTTAATGACAGTTTTAGGCTACTGTATCAAGATGTAGCACTGCCTTAACGTAAAGGAATGCAACCTCTCTAAGCAGAACCCTCGACAATGACGTTTAAATGATGTTTACTGTTACTGTTGAGCGACAACAGGAACAGATCAGCAGCAGCTCCCAGAGTGGTTTGTAGCCAACAGCCTAATGGTTTGGAGTGGAGTAAAGCTAGCTGAGCACAATACAAACAGATGTGTAGAGCGGGTGTCTAACCAGGTGCATAGCAACACCGGCCCACATGTTGTCTTCATTGCATGATGTTTCTATATGTCATATTGATGCTAAATGTTGATCCTGCTTTCACTATATGTGCATTTGGGAAAATCTAAATAATTATGTCTCTATATTCAAAATGCGTAATATGCACTGAGTATGTAAAACACTAAGAACTCTTTCCATGACATAGACAGACCAGGTGAATCCAGATGAAAGCTATGATCCCTTATTGATGTCACTTGTTAAATCCACTTCAATCAGTGTAGATGAAGGGGAGAAAACAGGTTAAAGAAGTATTTTTAACCATTGAGACAATTGAGACATGGATTGTGTATGTGTGCCATTCAGAGGGTGAATGGGCAAGACAAAAGAAGTGCCTTTGAACGCGGTATGGTAGTAGTTGCCAGGTGCACTGGTTTGAGTGTGTCAAGAACTGCAACGCTGCTGGGTTTTCACGCTCAACAGTTTCCTGTGTGTATCAAGAATGGTCCACCACCCAAAAGACATCCAGTTAACTTGACACAACTGTGGGAAGCATTGGATTCAACATGGGCCAGCATCCCTGTGGAACACTTTCAACACCTTGTAGAGTCCATGCCAGATAAATTAGGTGTTCCTACTGTACACTCAGTGTATATAAAAAGTTATATCAAGAATATTTAGGCTAGTTAGCTGGCTAACTCTTGATCCTGTAGTATACCCCTCAGTAGAGAAAGGTATCTGTATCAAAAAGGCTCATGATGGGCCCTATATACTATTGAAATAAAAATGGCCAAGCCTATGAATAGATTTTTGAACAACATATGCACTAAATTGAGAGAAAGGCACAGGGAAGGTTGAAATGTTGCCTTTTGTTTGTTTTTCACAGAGATACCTCACTTTCAATCAATTATTTAGATTGTCATATGTCGGACCACAGGAGGTGTAGCCTGATTTCTCATGAATGATGCGAAAATTGTCCAAACATAGCATATGCCTTGTTAGAATTAGACACCGTCTTCTAATCACCGAACCCATTGGAATATAACCGATATTGATCACCAATACAGTTCTAGCCTATCCATCTCGTATAAGCCAATGTCGAGGAAAATGTCCACACCTGATGATGCAGAGGTTTCATAACGTCTCGTATGAGAAATATTGCCAAAATTAAATCATTTTTTAACACAAACGTGTAGGCCTACAACATGATATATATAAAACATCTAATATATTGAATTAAAAATATAGAGCTATAGCAGATCTGATATGTAAGAGACAGAGCGGGAACACCTCCATTTAATTTTCATGCTGTCGGTGTGTTACCTTTTGAGAGGTGAACGACTGAGTCCAGTGATACAAAACAAGCTTGTCTTTGGAGAAATGAGGTTTCGACTCGATAGCTGGCTCTTCGCTTTTCTCCATATCTGTAATTTCGCCGTCTTCATCCATGGCTGAGATGGGCCACCAGCTACAGTTGGTGGGGGTAACATTGTTGGAAGACGCCATGACAGAGGGTTTTGTGAATGTGAGGGAGGACCAAGGGAGGGAGAGAGGAGAGATGGAAGGAGCGAGGGACAGAGAGAAAAGGAGAGAGAACAAGAGCGCAAAGGATTTCAGCACCACGAGCAGAGCATCATAGATTCGACGCGACGCGGCAGCATCAATTTTGGACAGCGCCCGGTACTGAATTCTAGATGTCTTTCTATGACACTTGCGTTGGCAAAAATGGTATAGCGTAATCCACACAACGTTAACCATTTACTCGAGCATGAGAATACGCTTAGTGACGAGAGGGTGCATTTTACGAGGTCAAAGTGCTCTCTATGAGGAAAGGAGTGTAGGAGAGCTGTTATTGATAGGTCTTTGTTTTAAAAAGGATGGTGGCTAACATTGGTAGTTGGATTAAAAAGCATCCAAAGCATTTTTTTGTATTTTTAGGTCTTAACAGGCTACAGTATAGGGTCCCCAATCATACTAATGATTGTGCAATTTAGCTGCATTTAATTCATTGCATTAACCCTTCTCATTTTACTCATAAAAAAAATGAATTACTCCATGTTTATAGAGCAATTTAGGTGTTTTTGTTGTGTTTTTTTTATCCACAAATATTGCAATGATTGATCTGTGCCAGTAGATGGTGCGACTTTTACATGCTAGGGCTGAGCAATCAGGATCCTAGTCACTGGGCCATAATGCCAAAAGGCATCCCAAGCAAGCCTCAAGGTGGCGTTCAGCTAAGTGCACAAATAAAGATGAAGGGTCGTGCTGAATATG
The DNA here is from genome assembly GCF_901001165.1 of Salmo trutta. Classification (NCBI taxonomy): domain Eukaryota; kingdom Metazoa; phylum Chordata; class Actinopteri; order Salmoniformes; family Salmonidae; genus Salmo; species Salmo trutta. The sequence continues at coordinate 10,263,898 of NC_042986.1, read as the reverse complement.
AAATGTTCTAAGATAAATTCGGCGGCTTTAAATGGCAGCAGTTCAAGTTTTGAGTTGCATCATATGAATTGAAGCAATACGAGTTTAGAGTCAATGTAGTGTATCAGGACTATATAGGCATATATGATAGTTTACTTTCGCATCCATAGCCTATTGGATCCCATGAAGGAAATACTGACAGTATTCAAGCAGTGGTACTATTTTTCCATGACTAAGATTTAAAGCCATCCTTTTATTTGGATTTGAAATGTTTGTTTTAACCACATGTTGTTGGTTGATGGTGCGTACTTGATCGACATAAAATAGAAGACAAGGCCTGTTTAAACGCTCTGTCTTCAGTGTGTGACTGTGGATATACCTTACGCATGCCCAACTCTGAAGTGGCGAGTCATCTGGGATGACTCCTTGCAGCAGAGTAAGGATTGGGTTGTATTTTTGGAACAGTGTGTGTGGATTTGGTCGCCTTGTTAGGTCTGCTTAAACATTTACAACAGCACCAAGTGTTGTGAGATAGCGGCGGCAGAGTGAGGGGAAGCAGGGACAGGGGAAAGGGGCTTTTCTATGGCCACCTTGGAAAGCCATGCAAGATCCCTGGCTCAACCAGGAAGATAATACCTCCAAAGACAGTTCAACTAAGTAAGGGCATATAAGTGTTATCTCTCGGGGGAAAACAACCGTAACAAATCTTACTCAGTCAGCACAGAGGCTGCATTAAGTTCATGACTCTAAAATCGACCGGGGATCAACAGAAGTCATCCATGAGGGAGTAGGAAAATGCGCGCCTAAATTAAAATTTGCAGGGTCTAGTGCGAAGGCTACGTGAAAAATACAAATAAATTATAAGCGCAGTACCAAGGATATCCTAAACTGTTTTTAATGACAGGAGAAGGTGGATGCAGTCTGAAGGAAGAGATTTTATCTTGACCAATACATTGATTTGACTTTACCTTTGAAAGTACATTTTTGTCTGCAGTCATATAAGGGAAGGTATGAGTGGAGGTCGTTTTGAATTTGATGATGGCGGAGCTTATTGTGGTGGTTGGGAGGGTGGCAAAGCCCATGGGCATGGGATCTGCACCGGACCTAAAGGACAGGGCGAGTTCTCCGGCTCCTGGAATTACGGGTTTGAAGTAGTTGGAGTGTACACCTGGCCAAGCGGAAATACCTATGAAGGCATCTGGTCGCAAGGGAAGCGCCACGGTCTAGGAGTTGAGACTAAAGGACAGTGGGTTTACAAGGGAGAATGGACTCATGGCTTTAAGGGGAGATATGGCTTGCGTCTGAGTGTGGGTAGTGGGGCAAAATATGAAGGAACATGGAATAACGGATTACAAGATGGATATGGCACAGAGACATATGCTGATGGAGGTATGTGATTGTTTTTTTGTTGTATTATGTTGTCCAGTGTCTGGAGGTGGGCTTGACACTTAATCATGTACCAGCCATATCATGGTATTTAATTAAATCAAGTATACACTACGGTCAAACGTTTTAGAACACCTACTCCTTCAAGGGTTTTTCTTTATTTGTACTATTTTCTACATTGTAGAATGATAGTGAAGACATCAAAACTATGAAATAACACATGGAATCATGTAGTAACAAAAAAAAGTGTTAAACAAATCTGAATATATTTTATATTTCAAATAGCCACTCTTTGCCTTGATGACAGCTTTGGTATTCTCTTGGTATTCTCTCAACCAGCTTCATGGGGTAGTCACCTGGAATGCATTTCAATTAACAGGTGTGCCTTAAAAGTTAATTTGTGGAATTTCTTTCCTTGTTAATGCGTTTGAGTCAATCAGTTGTGTTGTGACAAGGTAGAGGGAGTATACAGAAGATATCCCTATTTGGTAAATGAGCAAAAGTCCATATTATGGCAAGAACAGCTCAAATAAACAAGGAGAATGGACAGTCCATCGAGACTTTAAGACATGAAAGTCAGTCAATACAGAACATTTCAAGAACTGTGCAGTCGCAAAAACCATCAAGCGCTATGATGAAACTGGCTCTCATGAGGACCGCCACAGGAATGGAAGAACCAGAGTTACCGCTGCTGCAGAGAACAAGTTCATTAGAGTTACCAGCCTCAGAAATTGCAGCAAAAATAAATGCTTCAAAGAGTTCAAGTAACAGACACATCGCAACATCAACTGTTCAGAGGAGACTGTGAATCAGGCCTTCATGGTCAAATTGTTGCAAAGAAACCACTACTAAAGGACACCAATAAGAAGAAGAGACTTTCTTGGGCCAAGAAACAAGAGCAATGGACATTAGACCGGTGGAAATTTGTCCTTTGGTCTGGAGTCCAAATTTTAGATTTTTAGTTCCAACCGTTGTGTCTTTGTGAGACGCGGTGTGGGTGAACAGATGATCTCCGCATGTGTCACGCTCGTCGTAAAGATGGGACCAAGGCGCAGTGGGAATGTGAATACTCATCTTCTTTATTAAGATGAAAAACCAAAACAAACACTTAAACAAAACAACGACGAGAAAACAGTCCTGTGAGACATACAGCTACACATGGAACAACTACCCACAAAAACCCATGAAAAAACACCCCTACTAAATAGGACCTTCAATTAGAGGCAACGAGGAACAGCTGCCTCCAATTGAAGGTCAACCCAATAAACTAAACATAGAAATAGAATAACTAGACACAGACATAGAAATAGACTAACATAGAACATTAACCAAAAATAAACGAAACACATAAAACAAATACCCCCTGCCACGTCATGACCAAACTTACAATAACAAATAACCCCTTTACTGGTCAGGACGTGACAGCATGTGTATTTCCCATCGTGAAGCATGGACGAGGAGGTGTTATGGTGTGGGGGTGCTTTCCTGGTGACACTGTCTATGATTTACTTAGAATTCCAGGCATACTTAACCAGCATGGCTACCACAGCATTCTGCAGCGATACGTCATCCCATCTGGTTTGGACTTAGTGGGACTATCATTTGTTTTTCAACAGGACAATGACCCAACACACCTCCAGGTTGTGTAAGGGCTATTTGACCAAGAAGGAGAGTGATAGAGTGCTGCATCAGATGACCTGGCCTCTACAATCCACTGACCTCAACCAAATTGAGATGGTTTGGGATGAGTCGTACCTCAGAGTGAAGGAAAAGCAGCCAAAAAGACTGTTGGAAAAGCATTCCAGGTGAAGCTGGTTGAGAGAATGCCAAGAGTGTGCAAAGCTGTCATCAAGGCAAAGGGTGGCTATTTGAAGAATATTTGTTTAAAAATAATTAGCTTACTATATGATTCCATATGTGTTATTTCATAGTTTTGATGTCTTCACTATTATTCTACAATTCTAAAACTTTTGACCGGTAGTGTATGTAAGGGAATCTGGAATTTATCATATGTTATAGCAATGCAATAATGTGTAATAATATTGTATAGAACAAGAAGGCCCTGTTAAAGCTCCCAATTCACCGCTGTATTGACAACGTTTCCATCCAAAACGGATCTTCGTCAGGTCAAACACACTGAGTGTTCACGTCCCAAAATATACACATTTCCACCTCACATGACCATTGCGGACATGAAGCATGGTGGGTGCAAAAAACATTTATATATCTCTAATAATGAAATAACCATGAGATGGGTGCATGTTATGGTTCCAGAACAGAATATATACAGTGAGGGAAAAAAGTATTTGATTCCCTGCTGATTTTGTACGTTTGCCCACTGACAAAGAAATGATCAGTCTATCATTTTAATGGTAGGTTTATTTGAACAGTGAGAGACAGAATAACAACAACAAAAATCCAGAAAAACACATGATTTGCATTTTAATGAGGGAAATAAATATTTGACCCCTCTGCAAAACATGACTTAGTACTTGGTGGCAAAACCCTTGTTGGCAATCACAGCGGTCAGACGTTTCTTGTAGTTGGCCACCAGGTTTGCACACATCTCATGAGGGATTTTGTCCCACTCCTCTTTGCAGATCTTCTCCAAGTCATTAAGGTTTCGAGACTGACGTTTGGCAACTCGAACCTTCAGCTCCCTCCACAGATTTTCTATGGGATTCTGGTCTGAAGACTGGCTAGGCCACTCCAGGACCTTAATGTGCTTCTTCTTGAGCCACTCCTTTGTTGCCTTGGCCGTGTGTTTTGGGTCATTGTCATGTTGGAATACCCATCCACGACCCATTTTTAATGCCCTGGCTGAGGGAAGGAGGTTCTCACCCAAGATTTGATGATACATGGCCCCGTCCATCGTCCCTTTGATGCGGTGAAGTTGTCCTGTCCCCTTAGAAGAAAAACACCCCCAAAGCATAATGTTTCCACCTCCATGTTTGACGGTGGAGATGGTGTTCTTAGGGTCATAGGCAGCATTCCTCCTCCTCCAAACACGGCGAATTGAGTTGATGCCAAAGAGCTCCATTTTGGTCTCATCTGACCACAACACTTTCACCCAGTTGTCCTCTGAATCATACAGATGTTCATTGGCAAACTTCAGACGGGCATGTATATGTGCTTTCTTGAGCAAGGGGACCTTGCGGGCGCTGCAGGATTTCAGTCCTTCACGGCGTAGTGTGTTACCAATTGTTTTCTTGGTGACTATGGTCCCAGCTGCCTTGAGATCATTGACAAGATCCTCCCGTGTAGTTCTGGGCTGATTCCTCACCGTTCTCATGATCATTGCAACTCCACGAGGTGAGATCTTGCATGGAGCCCCAGGCCGAGGGAGATTGACAGTTCTTTTGTGTTTCTTCCATTTGCGAATAATCACACCAACTGTTGTCACCTTCTCACCAAGCTTCTTGGCGATGGTCTTGTAGCCCATTCCAGTCTTGTGTAGGTCTACAATCTTGTCCCTGACATCCTTGGAGAGCTCTTTGGTCTTGGCCATGGTGGAGAGTTTGGAATCTGATTGATTGATTGCTTCTGTGGACAGGTGTCTTTTATACAGGTAACAAACTGAGATTAGGAGCACTCCCTTTAAGAGTGTGCTCCTAATCTCAGCTCGTTACTTGTATAAAAGACACCTGGGAGCCAGAAATCTTTCTGATTGAGATCGGGGTCAAATACTTATTTCCCTCATTAAAATGCAAATCAATTTCTAACATTTTTGACATGCATTTTTCTAGATTTTTTTGTTGTTATTCTGTCTCTCACTGTTCAAATAAACCTACCATTAAAATTATAGACTGATCCTTTCTTTGTCAGTGGGCAAACTTACAAAATCAGCAAGGGATCAAATACTTTTTTCCTTCACTGTATTTACAAATTGACCAAGTGGGTAACCTGGAAGGCAAGACAAATCAAAGTAAAGTAACATATTCAGGTAAGAAATGGTCTGATATCAAACCTTGATTCAGACCTCTAAGAGACATGGTACGCAAACAGTGAATCCAATACAATTCTCTTCTCAATAATAGATTATCAGTATCTCCGCCCCTAATAATATTGAACCATTGCTGCACATCCATTTGCCTCACTTGACATTTATCTTACTTGACATTTAACATTTGAAGACGGATAGAGGCAATTGCATAGGATTGGTATTTATTCTCTGTAGCGCCGATATATTCAAGTGCAGCTGAAGATGTAGCATCAGGGATATGAGTGATTATCTCTAGTACAGTAGGCTTTCCAGTACAATCCTAATGTCCCATTTCAGTGTTTTACGAGAGAATGAGTGACTAAAGCTTGCACCAGTGAACCAAGGAGAGGAACCCAAGTGTTGCTGCAGATGGTCCATTGGGATCTTGCCCATTGCTAAGGACCTCTTGCCAAAGTATAGTGGCAGTGGAAGGCACATTAGTGGTGTGTGTCAATACAAAGTGTGTCCTATGATGTGGGATGCTAAACTAAGCTGTCTTAGCTGTTTTAGTTTCATTGTTGTCACACACACAAGGACTCATGGGCCTGGTGCTGATCGGTCGCCCCTGTCTATATAATCTTGATAAAACGGATCGTAGATCAGCACTCCTACTCTGAGATGCCCTAAAGAACTGGTGAGAGATTGGAGGAACATTAACAGGAGAAACAACACTGGTTGCTCTACAATGTTGAATGAATGAACAGTAGCTTAGGCAGAGGAGTTGGCAAAAGCACATGCAGTAGAGATCTAGGACTGGGCTTTATCTTCTCATACTGTAACTGTACACTTGAACCTGCTGAGAGACCACACCAATAATATTGGTGGCGGTGCTGTCTGTTTAAAGCCCCTGGTCCCTTCAGTAGCTGACTCATCAGACTTGGGCCCATTTGATTGGTTGATTGGGAGATTCTGACACCATGTGTCAGGAAGTAATAATAGCCCAGCAGGCTGCTGTGTCCTCTTGGCCTCACGGTCCAGCTATAGCTACAGCCAATGGCATCCAGACACAGATTTTGCATGACAGACCCATGATTAGTTTGGATAACATTAATAGCTTGCACTGTAGTCTTTCACGCAAACTACATGCCCACCTATCAAATCATATGTTACTGTATTGATGTACTTCATAGTGTAGGACAAAGTAGAAAATAATGTGTCAGTGTTCTCTATCATGTTATGGTTCCTGACCTGCATTGATTCCACATAGTCTAAGTTACCTCAACATTGCAATAATGCAATTTATTCTACTTTCAAAACAAAACCATTCATCTCACACTGTTGATTTACCTTGCAATGGCATAAGGGTGATGATAATGATAAATAGCCAACCCACACATCTTCAATGAAATTGTGTGTGACGTGTGAGGCTAGTGAAGACGGTTGAGACTATATCTTGTCTATTTCTGTAGATGTTAACATATCTATGAATGCCCTCTGTGTCTTTTCAGGCACATTTCAGGGCCAGTTTACTGGCGGTATGCGACACGGGTATGGAGTCCGTCAGAGCGTGCCCTACGGTATGGCGGCGGTGGTTCGCTCCCCTCTCCGCACCTCCCTCACCTCCCTCCGCAGCGAGCACAGCAACGGCACCTTGCTCCAGCAGGATGTCCCCGCCATCACCACCACCAACGTCGCCGGCCAGGAGACCCGGGTCACCACGCCCACCAAGCTGGGGCCCTCCCGGGGCGGCTTCGCCCTGACCCTCCAGGTGGACCCGGATGCCGTTAAACCCAAGAAGAAGGGCCTGTTCCGAAGGGGGTCTCTCCTGGGGAAACTGAAGAAGTCAGACTCCCATACGTCCTTATCCAGCGTGAGGAGCAAGTTAAGCTTCCTGGGATCGAGGAGCGAATCTGCGTTAAGTTCTGCTGCCAGCGATGTGGCCAGCGATGCCAACTCCACCATCAGTCTGGGAGACGAGAGCCTGGCCGGGCCGGATGATTTCCCCCCCGTGGAGGCCGACATCGATGCCACCACCACAGAGGTCTACATGGGGGAGTGGAAGAACGACAAGCGCTCGGGCTATGGAATAAGCGAACGGTCCAGTGGTCTGAAGTATGAGGGTGAGTGGTTGGACAACCAGCGACACGGCTACGGATGCACTACCTTTGCGGAGGGGGGCAAGGAGGAGGGAAAGTATATGAACAATATGCTGGTGAAGGCCATGAAGAAGAGGGTGATCCAACTGAAGGGCACCAAGATCAGGCAGAAGGTGGAGCGCAGTGTGGAGGGAGCTCAGCGTGCCTCTGCCATCGCCAAACAGAAAGCAGAGATTGCTGCTTCCAGGTATAGACAATAAACATACTATGAGTGTATTAAACATTAGGAAGACCTTCCCTTAGGCCCTCAGAACAGCCTCAGTTAATTGGGGCATCTTATCCAGAGCAAGTTACAGTAGTGATTGCATACATTTTCATACTTGTCCCCCGTGGTAATCAAACCCACAACCCTGCGTTGCAAGCGCCATGCTCTACCAACTGAGCTACATGGGACACGCGTGAAAAACCCAGCAGCGTTGCAGTTCTTGACACAAACCGGTGAACTTGTCACCTACTACCATACTCCGTTCAAAGGCATTTCAATATTTTGACTTGCCCATCCACCCTCTGAATGGCACACATACACAATCCATGTCTCAATTGTCTCAAGGCATACACATTCTTCTTTAACCTGCCACCTCCTCTTCATCTAAACGGATTGAAGTGGATTTAACAAGTGACATCAATAAGGGATCATAGCTTTCACCTGGATTCACCTGGTCTGTCTATGTCATGGAAAGAGTTCTTAGTGTTTTACATACTCAGTGCATATTACGCATTTTGAATATAGAGACATAATTATTTATATTTTCCCAAATGCACATATAGTGAAAGCAGGATCAACATTTAGCATCAATATGACATATAGAAACATCATGCAATGAAGACAACATGTGGGCCGGTGTTGCTATGCACCTGGTTAGACACCCGCTCTACACATCTGTTTGTATTGTGCTCAGCTAGCTTTACTCCACTCCAAACCATTAGGCTGTTGGCTACAAACCACTCTGGGAGCTGCTGCTGATCTGTTCCTGTTGTCGCTCAACAGTAACAGTAAACATCATTTAAACGTCATTGTCGAGGGTTCTGCTTAGAGAGGTTGCATTCCTTTACGTTAGGCAGTGCTACATCTTGATACAGTAGCCTAAAACTGTCATTAAGCAAAGTGTACTATGTACAACTTGAGGTTGCTGTTAATGATGGTTAGGAGGCATTGGACTTGAGATAATGAACAGGGAAAGTTAGGATACCCTGGTTCCTCTGTCCTCTCAGCACCAATATACAGTATGTGGCCAACAAACAGGCAAATGTGTTTTATATTTGAGTATGCCATAAAAAGTACATCAATTTATGTCCTTGCACAATTCACATGATCCACATAGGGATTTTGATCAAACTAAGGAGGACTAAGACAGATGTCCAAGACACTGCAAATATAGCTGACAGACAGCTATATATATATATATATATATATATATATATATATATATATATATATATATATATATATGTGTGTGTGTGTGTGTGTGTGTGTGTGTGTGTGTGTGTGTGTGTGTGTGTGTGTGTGTGTGTGTGTGTGTGTGTGTGCGCGTGTTTGTGTGTGTTTGTAAAGCGTATTTTGATTTGTTTAACACTATTTTGGTTACTGATGATTCCATATGTGCTATTTCATAGTTTTGATGTCATCACTATTATTCTACAATGTAGAAAATAGTCAAAATTAAGAAAAACCCTTGAATGAGTAGGTGGTGTCCAAACGTTTGACTGGTACGGTATATATATATATATACTGCTCAAAAAAATAAAGGGAACACTTAAACAACACAATGTAACTCCAAGTCAATCACACTTCTGTGAAATCAAACTGTCCACTTAGGAAGCAACACTGATTGTCAATAAATTTCACATGCTGTTGTGCAAATGGAATAGATAACAGGTGGAAATGATAGGCAATTAGCAAGACACCCCCAATAAAGGAGTGGTTCTGCAGGTGGGGACCACAGACCACTTCTCAGTTCCTATGCTTCCTGGCTTATGTTTTGGTCACTTTTGAATGCTGGCGGTTCTTTCACTCTAGTGGTAGCATGAGACGGAGTCTACAACCCACACAAGTGGCTCAGGTAGTGCAGCTCATCCAGGATGGCACATCAATGCGAGCTGTGGCAAGAAGGTTTGCTGTGTCTGTCAGCGTAGTGTCCAGAGCATGGAGGCGCTACCAGGAGACAGGCCAGTACATCAGGAGACGTGGAGGAGGCCGTAGGAGGGCAGGACCGCTACCTCCGCCTTTGTGCAAGGAGGAGCAGGAGAAGCACTGCCAGAGCCCTGCAAAATGACCTCCAGCAGGCCACAAATGTGCATGTGTCTGCTCAAACGGTCAGAAACAGACTCCATGAGGGTGGTATGAGGGCCCGACGTCCACATGTGGGGGTTGTGCTTACAGCCCAACACCGTGCAGGACGTTTGGCATTTGCCAGAGAACACCAAGATTGGCAAATTCGCCACTGGCGCCCTGTGCTCTTCACAGATGAAAGCAGGTTCACACTGAGCACGTGACAGACGTGACAGAGTCTGGAGACGCCGTGGAGAACGTTCTGCTGCCTGCAACATCCTCCAGCATGACCGGTTTGGCGGTGAGTCAGTCATGGTGTGGGGTGGCATTTCTTTGGGGGGCCGCACAGCCCTCCATGTGCTCGCCAGAGGTAGCCTGACTGCCATTAGTTGAGATGAGATCCTCAGACCCCTTGTGAGACCATATGCTGGTGCGGTTGGCCCTGGGTTCCTCTTAATGCAAGACAATGCTAGACCTCATGTGGCTGGAGTGTGTCAGCAGTTCCTGCAAGAGGAAGGCATTGATGCTATGGACTGGCCCGCCCGTTCCCCAGACCTGAATCCAATTGGGCACATCTGGGACATCATGTCTCGCTCCATCCACCAACGCCACGTTGCACCACAGACTGTCCAGGAGTTGGCAGATGCTTTAGTCCAGGTCTGGGAGGAGATCCCTCAGGAGACCATCCACCACCTCATCAGGAGCATGCCCAGGCGTTGTAGGGAGGTCATACAGGCACGTGGAGGCCACACACACTACTGAGCCTCATTTTGACTTGTTTTAAGGACATTACATCAAAGTTGGATCAGCCTGTAGTGTGGTTTTCCACTTTAATTTTGAGTGTGACTCCAAATCCAGACCTCCATGGGTTGATAAATTGGATTTCCATTGATTATTTTTGTGTGATTTTGTTGTCAGCACATTCAACTATGTAAAGAAAAAAGTATTTAATAAGATTATTTCTTTCATTCAGATCTAGGATGTGTTGTTTAAGTGTTCCCTTTATTTTTGTTGAGCAGTGTGTGTATATATATATATATATATATATATATATATATATATATATATATATATATATACACATATATATATATATACACATGACTGGGATAGACTCAAGGCTCTGCTTCAATGTCAATGTGAAATGTTTTAGTCACTGATGCTTATTTCTGCGTAGCAGTGCATGGACAAGAGAGCTACTATTTGGCACTGAATGATCAGAAGAGGGTGATCTTGACAAATAAAGAAACTCTTGAGTCAGAATCAGCAGTTGCAGGTGTTGCTCTCATTACTTCTCTGGCTGTGGTCACAATAGGAACCATAGAGGACACAGAGGAAAACAATGTGGAGTTACCAGGCTTCATAGACAGTTGGTAGCTGAACACGCAGTGTCGTTCTGCCTCTGCCATGTTTGAATTAGCCTTAGATCGGAGATCATGCTTGAATTCTTGCATCCATTTTTCCTTGCTACTCTCATGTGCTTAGAGGACAACCCTGGTACAGTAGAAAAAGACTGTTTATTGACACCACTGTCCGTTGACAGCATGGTGCCTCAAACAATGAAAATGAAAGCCATTCTCCTCCTGCAGTGTATGGGGATCCAGGTGAAGAGCAAAGTCAGCTATGTCAATCAGAAATGACTGTTAAGTTCAAAAGGGGAAGAGGCAATGCCATGGTTTCAATTTACTGTGCAGTTCCTTGGCGTAATGGTGACGTGGGCCTTTCTCTAAAAAGTTGTCTGTTGGATTCCCTGACAACCCTCTCACCTTTGCTGTTTGCGTCATGTGTGACTGGGTATTGTGAAAAGCTAATTATTCAATTCCAGTTGTAAAATGGACAGTAAAAGTAGGGGGGAGAGGAGAGGAGGAAAGGATGAGAGGGGAGGAGAAGAGGAGGAGAGAGGAGGGTGTTAATGAGGGGAAGGAGAGAGGAGGGTGTTAATGAGGGGGGTGAGAGAAGGAGAGAGGAGGGTGTTAATGAGAGGAAGGAGAGAGGAGGGTGTTAATGAGGGGGGTGAGAGAAGGAGAGAGGAGGGTGTTAATGAGGGGGGTGAGAGAAGGAGAGAGGGGTGTTAATGAGGAGGGTGAGAGAAGGAGAGAGGAGGGTGTTAATGAGGGGGGTGAGAGAAGGAGAGAGGAGGGTGTTAATGAAGGGGTGAGAGAAGGAGAGAGGAGGGTGTTAATGAAGGGGTGAGAGAAGGAGAGAGGAGGGTGTTAATGAGGGGGGTGAGAGAAGGAGAGAGGAGGGTGTTAATGAAGGGGTGAGAGAAGGAGAGAGGAGGGTGTTAATGAAGGGGTGAGAGAAGGAGAGAGGAGGGTGTTAATGAGGGGGGTGAGAGAAGGAGAGAGGAGGGTGTTAATGAAGGGGTGAGAGAAGGAGAGAGGAGGGTGTTAATGAGGGGGGTGAGAGAAGGAGAGAGGAGGGTGTTAATGAAGGGGTGAGAGAAGGAGAGAGGAGGGTGTTAATGAGGGGGGTGAGAGAAGGAGAGAGGAGGGTGTTTATGAGGGGGGTGAGAGAAGGAGAGAGGAGGGTGTTAGTTTCTATTAAAAACTGGGTGGTTTGAGTCCTGAATGCTGATTGGCTGAAAACTGTTGTATTCCATGGGTATGACAACAACAACAAAAAACATTTTACTGTTTTAATTACGTTGGTAAACAGTTTATAATAGCAATAAGGCACCTCGGGGGGTTTGTGTCATATGGCCAATATACCACGGCTAATGGTTATGCATATGAACAGTGCTGAAACGTGGTATATTGGCCATATACCCCACCCCCTCGTGCGTTATTGCTTAATTCTATCGCCTTCCACTATGAGCCACCACGAATACATCTGAGAGGAGCTAGCATACTTGACCGTAAGGGAACCTAGCTGCAGTGCACTTCAGTTTAGATTGATACACTTTTGAGAGAGGGTGTTGGCTGATAGCGAGGGAAATCCCTGAGGCATTTCTTTACAATCAAGCTTTGATATCTGACCGAGCGTATCAGAATTAGATTTTGTTCTTTGTGTACTGTAGGCCTAGACCTTATTTGCACTCTTGCTCACAAGCTCAGGCTACCGACACAGAGAAACAGTCACCGACGGTCAAGATGACACAGGTTTCCTCCGTGCCTCACCATAGAAGGCAGCAGTGTCTATGTCTACTGGAAGCCACAACAGCACCTGAAATAAGCCCAGTGTTTACAACAGTAAGCTTGCGCCCCAAATGGCACCCTATAGCCTTTATAGTGCAGGGCCCGTCGGGTAGTGCACCATATAGGGGATAGGGTGCCATTTGGGACGCATCCCGAGGCTCTGGCTGATGAATTACAGATCTTGTCCTGGCTCCGAGGCAGATGGAAATCTAAATATTTGACCACTGATACCAGCAGTATTGCAAGAGTTATGGGCCAAACATTTGTTGTATTGTTTTATGGTTTTGCTGCATCCTCTGCTTCAGACAGGCCTAGCCATGAAGACTCCATACATAGACATGTGAAACAGCCAGCAGCCTTTTGAGGACTCACTGTGGAAACAGACGGTTAGTGGATGAAGGACACCACGGGGGTCTTAACCTGCCTGGACTCTGGAGGTTTTTCATCAACGAAAGAGGCCAAACCTGATTTGTCCCATACATTCCGCACATTGTCCCATACCCCGGAACCTCTAACCGGTGACCTCCAGTAAAGCAAAACCGATACAAAATCATTGTTCTAGTCCCTACTATTTCACTATTATTCCTACATTGAAAATAGTGAAGTGGCTGAGCTTGTCACTTGGATTGGTGAAATGGAAACGAACGGGAACTAACTAATCATTCATACATACTACACAGAGGAGTTTGATTTTCCATTGAAGCTGTTCTGTTGTTGTGGAGGGGTGGAGGACAGGGCAGGGCATCTAGCCAGGATGGTATCCTTTAGCCAGACGTGGACCATGTCCCTGACAGCAGTGACTCTCTGCGCACTGCCGAGCCATCAGCCATGGTGCCAGGGCCAACAAGCCATTGTGATTAAGTCAGTGTATTATAAATACAACCTGTCCATTGAGACACCCAGCCGCCTTTAGGTTAGGTTAGCTAATGCTCGCTCTCTCCCCCTATCTCCCTGCCCTGACATTCAGTCAGTATTTTGAGGTGGGTGTGTTTTGGGTCTGGTGTGAGGCTGAGTCTCTTCAGAGTATCTGAAGGCAGCCGAGGCCACGGCGGTCCAGGGCTGTCTGGGTGTAAATGGTGCACAGAGAGAGAGAGAGAGAGAGAGATAGAGAGAGAGAGGCCTAGTATCAGTAGTCAGTACGAAATGGAGGCCTAGACTGACTGGCTACCTAAATAAGGGCAGGCACACACTGTTGCTGAATCACAATCACAGGGGAATGCAGGCAACAGTTGATTGCTGTTGCTATCACGTCTTCCAGCAACTTTCCTGCCCAGTCTAAATAGTCTACACTCTGCCTGAGAAGGTAGACCAGTAACATCACATCATAGTTTACACTGGAAGTAGCACTGCTGTAAAACAACTCGTCAATGAAGCGGGATGGAAGTAAAACAACCAAGGCTTGCTTACTTGAATGATTGCAGGCTTGTTTTCTAAGATCTCTTCACAACTTTGTGTGTCTGTTGGAACAGTTTGTTAGCTAATCCCCATGCAGTGACAAGGCTCCAAAACAGGTTTTTAGCACTTTCTCGCTGGTAGCTAGCGGACAAGGAACCAGACCTGGGTTCAAATAGTATTTGAAATAATTGCAAATACTGTAGCTGGGCTTGATTGATCTTGCCTGGCGCAACGAAAACAATAGAATAGTCACAAAACTACAAAAAAAACTCGCCTAACTTGCATTCCAGGAAGGCTAAAGCAAACAGTTAAGGTAGTTAAACGATTTCAAATAGTGTTTAAACCTAGGTCTGCAAGCAACACATAATTGACACCACAGCAGTCAGTCAGCCTTCCTTGCGTCAGCAGGGGTGTCAAATGGTTTCATGGATATAAATATGACCGAGCTCATAACTAAGTGGGGATAAGAGGTTGGCGTATACATGTACCACACCTTGCATTAGTCAGGTGTCTAGACTTACACACAGTAGTGCTGATATGTACATTTTGTTTCAATGCAGCCAATCATATGATTTGTAAATATGAGTGTTCCGGATAACACTGTCTATTCTTAGCTTTGTACTGTATGTACTCTTGCAAGACCTATTTATTGCCATAGTGGTATTGACTCCAGTGGGTAGTTAGAAGGAATGACAATATGACGAAGACAACTGTGGTGAGACAAACTTGTGCCCGACTACGCGAGTACGGATTTTGTCAATCTTCCCGTTCACATTGTTTCAAATCAGAAGAGGTAATGGAAGTTTAATGTTGGCGTCGGTGTCCAATCACCCAGAAGAACAAGCAAATAATGTATGTCCTGACTGCTCTGTCAAGTAGAACATTTATACCGCTAGTACGATGAAACCCTCCCCCTGCTATAAGTTCAGCGCCCCACCCATCTGGTGAGCGCCAGTGACAGGCCACGATGACAGAGGGTCTCCTGTGACTGTCGTGTGAAGCATGAAGAAAAGCAGACTGACCTAAATTGAATTTCCGGCGACAGGGAAGGCCATTCTCTTTCAAGCGAGCGTCAGGCTGGCTTTATGTTCGCGTTTCAGTGTCGGTTGGGGTCGAAGACAAGTTTGTGACGACTGACTGTCTTGCATTCGCTGGCTTCTTGCCCTTAGAATATGGGGGTATCCATTGGGGGAGTCTAAACGTACGTATGGTATTTAGAGCGCAGCTTCATGTCAGACTTTGTTGAACACGTCTGTTTGAAGTGATTACTATTGATTACTGCGTCGCATTGCAAGAAAGGTATTTCACTGTACATGTGCATGTGACATTAAAACTCGAAACTTGAAACCTATCAGTAGAAGGCCACCAACTAAACTGTAGTAAAACTGCCTTGGTTCTGGAGTACTGAGCATTGATATTAGCCTGGTCTCAGATCGGTTTGTGCTGGTCTCAGATCTGTTTGTGCTGTATTACCTGATGGTAAAACTGATTGTTGCCTGATCTGTTTGTGTTGTATAGCCAACTGTGCTGTATAGCCAACTCCTATGGCACAATAGTGACCACAGGAGTTGGCAATACAGCACAAACAGATCTAGGACCAGGCAACAATCAGTTTTACCATCTGGTAATACAGCACCAACAGATCTGAGAACAGTCTACGCTAATGGTTTACTTAGCGAGCCATCTGCGAGGACTCTGAGGAATGTGAGGAGTACTGCAGGTAGTCAGAAAGCACCATCTGTTGTGACACTCCTCCCACGGAATGGCACTGCCTGGCAACCCAACAGAACGGCCTGCCATTTTAGGAACCTCTGAACACTACACACAAGATCATGTTGTTATGTGTTACCAGTAGCCCGTCATATCTGTGAAACGGTAACATTTTCGGCTGTATGTTTGTCTCACTACTTACTTGCACAATGTGAAATTGATGTTTCTAGTCAGTCTAGATAGAGTCTAGACCAAACCTTGAGCCTCAGCCTAGACCACATTTTCATCAGAATGTCTCGTAGTATATTGTGCAGTTTTGAAAGTACATTTTATACAACTTCTTACCCCAGTTAGAAGTTCATAGGCTTGTAAATGGCAGATGGGCTTGTCAGCTGTTCAATAGTACAGAGTCTCCAGCCCTCAATAGTACAGACTCTACAGCCCTCAATAGTACAGACTCTCCAGCCCTCAATAGCACAGACTCTCCAGCCCTCAATAGTACAGACCCTCCAGCCCTCAATAGCACAGACTCTCCAGCCCTCAATAGTACAGACTCTCCAGCCCTCAATAGCACAGACTCTCCAGCCCTCAATAGCACAGACTCTCCAGTCCTCAATAGCACAGACTCTCCAGCCCTCAATAGCACAGACTCTCCAGCCCTCAATAGTACAGACTCTCCAGCCCTCAATAGCACAGACTCTCCAGCCCTCAATAGCACAGATTCTACAGCACTCAATAGTACAGACTCTCCAGCCCTCAATAGCACAGACTCTCCAGCCCTCAATAGCACAGACTCTCCAGCCCTCAATAGCACAGACTCTCCAGCCCTCAATAGCACAGACTCTCCAGCCCTCAATAGTACAGACTCTCCAGCCCTCCATAGTACAGACTCTCCAGCCCTCCATAGCACAGACTCTCCAGCCCTCCATAGCACAGACTCTCCAGCCCTCAATAGTACAGACTCTCCAGCCCTCAATAGCACAGACTCTCCAGCCCTCAATAGCACAGACTCTCCAGCCCTCAATAGCACAGACTCTCCAGCCCTCAATAGCACAGACTCTCCAGCCCTCAATAGCACAGACTCTCCAGCCCTCAATAGCACAGACTCTCCAGCCCTCAATAGTACAGACTCTACAGCCCTCCATAGCACAGACTCTCCAGCCCTCAATAGTATAGACTCTCCAGCCCTCCATAGCACAGACTCTCCAGCCCTCAATAGTACAGATTCTACAGCCCTCAATAGCACAGACGCTCCAGCCCTCAATAGCACAGACTCTCCAGCCCTCAATAGCACAGACTCTCCAGCCCTCAATAGTACAGACTCTCCAGTCCTCAATAGTACAGACTCTACAGCCCTCCATAGCACAGACTCTCCAGCCCTCAATAGTATAGACTCTCCAGCCCTCCATAGCACAGACTCTCCAGCCCTCAATAGTACAGATTCTACAGCCCTCAATAGCACAGACGCTCCAGCCCTCAATAGCACAGACTCTCCAGCCCTCAATAGCACAGACTCTCCAGCCCTCAATAGCACAGACTCTCCAGCCCTCAATAGTACAGACTCTCCAGCCCTCAATAGCACAGACACTCCAGCCCTCAATAGCACAGACTCTCCAGCCCTCAATAGCACAGACTCTCCAGCCCTCAATAGTACAGACTCTCCAGCCCTCAATAGCACAGACTCTCCAGCCCTCAATAGCACAGACTCTCCAGCCCTCAATAGCACAGACTCTCCAGCCCTCAATAGCACAGACTCTCCAGCCCTCAATAGTACAGACTCTCCAGCCCTCAATAGTACAGACTCTCCAGCCCTCAATAGCACAGACTCTCCAGCCCCCAATAGCAATAGCACAGA
Organism: Salmo trutta; assembly: GCF_901001165.1. NCBI lineage: Eukaryota > Metazoa > Chordata > Actinopteri > Salmoniformes > Salmonidae > Salmo > Salmo trutta. The sequence continues at coordinate 10,246,089 of NC_042986.1, read as the reverse complement.
CTCTCCAGCCCTCAATAGCACAGACTCTCCAGCCCTCAATAGCACAGACTCTCCAGCCCTCCATAGTACAGACTCTCCAGCCCTCCATAGCACAGACTCTCCAGCCCTCAATAGCACAGACTCTCCAGCCCTCCATAGCACAGACTCTCCAGCCCTCAATAGTACAGACTCTCCAGCCCTCAATAGCACAGACTCTCCAGCCCTCAATAGCACAGACTCTCCAGCCCTCAATAGCACAGACTCTCCAGCCCTCAATAGCACAGACTCTCCAGCCCTCAATAGCACAGACTCTCCAGCCCTCAATAGTACAGACTCTCCAGCCCTCAATAGCACAGATTCTACAGCACTCAATAGTACAGACTCTCCAGCCCTCAATAGCACAGACTCTCCAGCCCTCAATAGCACAGACTCTCCAGCCCTCAATAGCACAGACTCTCCAGCCCTCAATAGCACAGACTCTCCAGCCCTCAATAGCACAGACTCTCCAGCCCTCAATAGCACAGACTCTCCAGCCCTCAATAGTACAGACTCTCCAGCCCTCAATAGCACAGACTCTCCAGCCCTCAATAGGACAGACTCTCCAGCCCTCAATAGCACAGACTCTCCAGCCCTCAATAGCACAGACTCTCCAGCCCTCAATAGCACAGACTCTCCAGCCCTCAATAGCACAGACTCTCCAGCCCTCAATAGCACAGACTCTCCAGCCCTCAATAGCACAGACTCTCCAGCCCTCAATAGGACAGACTCTCCAGCCCTCAATAGCACAGACTCTCCAGCCCTCAATAGCACAGACTCTCCAGCCCTCAATAGCACAGACTCTCCAGCCCTCAATAGCACAGACTCTCCAGCCCTCAATAGTACAGACTCTCCAGCCCCCAATAGCACAGACTCTCCAGCCCTCAATAGCACAGACTCTCCAGCCCTCAATAGTACAGACTCTCCAGCCCTCAATAGCACAAACTCTCCAGCCCTCAATAGGACAGACTCTCCAGCCCTCAATAGCACAGACTCTCCTGCCCTCAATAGCACAGACTCTCCAGCCCTCAATAGCACAGACTCTCCAGCCCTCAATAGCACAGACTCTCCAGCCCTCAATAGTACAGACTCTCCAGCCCCCAATAGCACAGACTCTCCAGCCCTCAATAGCACAGACTCTCCAGCCCTCAATAGTACAGACTCTCCAGCCCTCAATAGTACAGACTCTCCAGCCCTCAATAGTACAGACTCTCCAGCCCTCAATAGCACAGACTCTCCAGCCCCCAATAGCACAGACTCTACAGCCCTCAATAGTACAGACTCTCCAGCCCTCCATAGCACAGACTCTCCAGCCCTCAATAGCACAGACTCTCCAGCCCTCAATAGCACAGACTCTCCAGCCCTCCATAGTACAGACTCTCCAGCCCTCCATAGCACAGACTCTCCAGCCCTCAATAGTACAGACTCTCCAGCCCTCCATAGCACAGACTCTCCAGCCCTCAATAGTACAGACTCTCCAGCCCTCAATAGCACAGATTCTCCAGCCCTCAATAGCACAGACTCTCCAGCCCTCAATAGTACAGACTCTCCAGCCCTCAATAGCACAGACTCTCCAGCCCTCAATAGCACAGACTCTCCAGCCCTCAATAGCACAGACTCTCCAGCCCTCAATAGTACAGACTCTCCAGCCCTCAATAGCACAGATTCTACAGCACTCAATAGCACAGACTCTCCAGCCCTCAATAGCACAGACTCTCCAGCCCTCAATAGCACAGACTCTCCAGCCCTCAATAGCACAGACTCTCCAGCCCTCAATAGCACAGACTCTCCAGCCCTCAATAGTACAGACTCTCCAGCCCTCAATAGCACAGACTCTCCAGCCCTCAATAGCACACACTCTCCAGCCCTCAATAGGACAGACTCTCCAGCCCTCAATAGCACAGACTCTCCAGCCCTCAATAGCACAGACTCTCCAGCCCTCAATAGCACAGACTCTCCAGCCCTCAATAGCACAGACTCTCCAGCCCTCAATAGCACAGACTCTCCAGCCCTCAATAGCACAGACTCTCCAGCCCTCAATAGGACAGACTCTCCAGCCCTCAATAGCACAGACTCTCCAGCCCTCAATAGCACAGACTCTCCAGCCCTCAATAGCACAGACTCTCCAGCCCTCAATAGCACAGACTCTCCAGCCCTCAATAGTACAGACTCTCCAGCCCCCAATAGCACAGACTCTCCAGCCCTCAATAGCACAGACTCTCCAGCCCTCAATAGTACAGACTCTCCAGCCCTCAATAGCACAAACTCTCCAGCCCTCAATAGGACAGACTCTCCAGCCCTCAATAGCACAGACTCTCCTGCCCTCAATAGCACAGACTCTCCAGCCCTCAATAGCACAGACTCTCCAGCCCTCAATAGCACAGACTCTCCAGCCCTCAATAGTACAGACTCTCCAGCCCCCAATAGCACAGACTCTCCAGCCCTCAATAGCACAGACTCTCCAGCCCTCAATAGTACAGACTCTCCAGCCCTCAATAGTACAGACTCTCCAGCCCTCAATAGTACAGACTCTCCAGCCCTCAATAGCACAGACTCTCCAGCCCCCAATAGCACTTTCTCTACAGCCCTCAATAGTACAGACTCTCCAGCCCTCCATAGCACAGACTCTCCAGCCCTCAATAGCACAGACTCTCCAGCCCTCAATAGCACAGACTCTCCAGCCCTCAATAGTATAGACTCTCCAGCCCTCCATAGCACAGACTCTCCAGCCCTCAATAGTACAGATTCTACAGCCCTCAATAGCACAGACGCTCCAGCCCTCAATAGCACAGACTCTCCAGCCCTCAATAGCACAGACTCTCCAGCCCTCAATAGTACAGACTCTCCAGCCCTCAATAGTACAGACTCTACAGCCCTCCATAGCACAGACTCTCCAGCCCTCAATAGTATAGACTCTCCAGCCCTCCATAGCACAGACTCTCCAGCCCTCAATAGTACAGATTCTACAGCCCTCAATAGCACAGACGCTCCAGCCCTATATAGCACAGACTCTCCAGCCCTCAATAGCACAGACTCTCCAGCCCTCAATAGCACAGACTCTCCAGCCCTCAATAGTACAGACTCTCCAGCCCTCAATAGCACAGACACTCCAGCCCTCAATAGCACAGACTCTCCAGCCCTCAATAGCACAGACTCTCCAGCCCTCAATAGTACAGACTCTCCAGCCCTCAATAGTACAGACTCTCCAGCCCTCAATAGCACAGACTCTCCAGCCCTCAATAGCACAGACTCTCCAGCCCTCAATAGCACAGACTCTCCAGCCCTCAATAGCACAGACTCTCCAGCCCTCAATAGTACAGACTCTCCAGCCCTCAATAGTACAGACTCTCCAGCCCTCAATAGCACAGACTCTCCAGCCCCCAATAGCACAGACTCTCCAGCCCTCAATAGCACAGACTCTCCAGCCCTCAATAGCACAGACTCTCCAGCCCTCCATAGTACAGACTCTCCAGCCCTCCATAGCACAGACTCTCCAGCCCTCAATAGTACAGACTCTCCAGCCCTCCATAGCACAGACTCTCCAGCCCTCAATAGTACAGACTCTCCAGCCCTCAATAGCACAGACTCTCCAGCCCTCAATAGCACAGACTCTCCAGCCCTCAATAGCACAGACTCTCCAGCCCTCAATAGCACAGACTCTCCAGCCCTCAATAGCACAGACTCTCCAGCCCTCAATAGTACAGACTCTCCAGCCCTCAATAGCACAGATTCTACAGCACTCAATAGTACAGACTCTCCAGCCCTCAATAGCACAGACTCTCCAGCCCTCAATAGCACAGACTCTCCAGCCCTCAATAGCACAGACTCTCCAGCCCTCAATAGCACAGACTCTCCAGCCCTCAATAGCACAGACTCTCCAGCCCTCAATAGCACAGACTCTCCAGCCCTCAATAGCACAGACTCTCCAGCCCTCAATAGCACAGACTCTCCAGCCCTCAATAGGACAGACTCTCCAGCCCTCAATAGCACAGACTCTCCAGCCCTCAATAGCACAGACTCTCCAGCCCTCAATAGCACAGACTCTCCAGCCCTCAATAGCACAGACTCTCCAGCCCTCAATAGCACAGACTCTCCAGCCCTCAATAGGACAGACTCTCCAGCCCTCAATAGCACAGACTCTCCAGCCCTCAATAGCACAGACTCTCCAGCCCTCAATAGCACAGACTCTCCAGCCCTCAATAGCACAGACTCTCCAGCCCTCAATAGTACAGACTCTCCAGCCCCCAATAGCACAGACTCTCCAGCCCTCAATAGCACAGACTCTCCAGCCCTCAATAGTACAGACTCTCCAGCCCTCAATAGCACAAACTCTCCAGCCCTCAATAGGACAGACTCTCCAGCCCTCAATAGCACAGACTCTCCTGCCCTCAATAGCACAGACTCTCCAGCCCTCAATAGCACAGACTCTCCAGCCCTCAATAGCACAGACTCTCCAGCCCTCAATAGTACAGACTCTCCAGCCCCCAATAGCACAGACTCTCCAGCCCTCAATAGCACAGACTCTCCAGCCCTCAATAGTACAGACTCTCCAGCCCTCAATAGTACAGACTCTCCAGCCCTCAATAGTACAGACTCTCCAGCCCTCAATAGCACAGACTCTCCAGCCCCCAATAGCACAGACTCTACAGCCCTCAATAGTACAGACTCTCCAGCCCTCCATAGCACAGACTCTCCAGCCCTCAATAGCACAGACTCTCCAGCCCTCAATAGCACAGATTCTCCAGCCCTCAATAGCACAGACTCTCCAGCCCTCAATAGTACAGACTCTCCAGCCCTCAATAGCACAGACTCTCCAGCCCTCAATAGCACAGACTCTCCAGCCCTCAATAGTATAGACTCTCCAGCCCTCCATAGCACAGACTCTCCAGCCCTCAATAGTACAGATTCTACAGCCCTCAATAGCACAGACGCTCCAGCCCTCAATAGCACAGACTCTCCAGCCCTCAATAGCACAGACTCTCCAGCCCTCAATAGTACAGACTCTCCAGCCCTCAATAGTACAGACTCTACAGCCCTCCATAGCACAGACTCTCCAGCCCTCAATAGTATAGACTCTCCAGCCCTCCATAGCACAGACTCTCCAGCCCTCAATAGCACAGACTCTCCAGCCCTCCATAGCACAGACTCTCCAGCCCTCAATAGCACAGACTTTCCAGCCCTCAATAGGACACTCTCCAGCCCTCAATAGCACAGACTCTCCAGCCCTCAATAGCACAGACTCTCCAGCCCTCAATAGCACAGACTCTCCAGCCCTCAATAGTACAGACTCTCCAGCCCCCAATAGCACAGACTCTCCAGCCCTCAATAGCACAGACTCTCCAGCCCTCAATAGCACAGACTCTCCAGCCCTCAATAGCACAGACTCTCCAGCCCTCAATAGCACAGACTCTCCAGCCCTCAATAGCACAGACTCTCCAGCCCTCAATAGTACAGACTCTCCAGCCCCCAATAGCACAGACTCTCCAGCCCTCAATAGCACAGACTCTCCAGCCCTCAATAGTACAGACTCTCCAGCCCTCAATACTACAGACTCTCCAGCCCTCAATAGCACAGACTCTCCAGCCCCCAATACCACAGACTCTACAGCCCTCAATAGTACAGACTCTACAGCCCTCCATAGCACAGACTCTCCAGCCCTCAATAGCACAGACTCTCCAGCCCTCAATAGTACAGACTCTCCAGCCCTCCATAGCACAGACTCTCCAGCCCTCCATAGCACAGACTCTCCAGCCCTCAATAGTACAGACTCTCCAGCCCTCAATAGCACAGACTCTCCAGCCCTCAATAGCACAGACTCTCCAGCCCTGAATAGCACAGACTCTCCAGCCCTCAATAGCACAGACTCTCCAGCCCTCAATAGTACAGACTCTCCAGCCCTCAATAGCACAGACTCTCCAGCCCTCAATAGCACAGACTCTCCAGCCCTCAATAGCACAGACTCTCCAGCCCTCAATAGCACAGACTCTCCAGCCCTCAATAGCACAGACTCTCCAGCCCTCAATAGCACAGACTCTCCAGCCCTCAATAGGACAGACTCTCCAGCCCTCAATAGCACAGACTCTCCAGCCCTCAATAGCGCAGACTCTCCAGCCCTCAATAGCACAGACTCTCCAGCCCTCAATAGCACAGACTCTCCAGCCCTCAATAGTACAGACTCTCCAGCCCCAATAGCACAGACTCTCCAGCCCTCAATAGCACAGACTCTCCAGCCCTCAATAGTACAGACTCTCCAGCCCTCAATAGCACAGACTCTCCAGCCCTCAATAGGACAGACTCTCCAGCCCTCAATAGCACAGACTCTCCTGCCCTCAATAGCACAGACTCTCCAGCCCTCAATAGCACAGACTCTCCAGCCCTCAATAGCACAGACTCTCCAGCCCTCAATAGTACAGACTCTCCAGCCCCCAATAGCACAGACTCTCCAGCCCTCAATAGCACAGACTCTCCAGCCCTCAATAGTACAGACTCTCCAGCCCTCAATAGTACAGACTCTCCAGCCCTCAATAGTACAGACTCTCCAGCCCTCAATAGTACAGACTCTCCAGCCCTCAATAGCACAGACTCTCCAGCCCCCAATAGCACAGACTCTACAGCCCCCAATAGTACAGACTCTCCAGCCCTCCATAGCACAGACTCTCCAGCCCTCAATAGCACAGACTCTCCAGCCCTCAATAGCACAGACTCTCCAGCCCTCCATAGTACAGACTCTCCAGCCCTCCATAGCACAGACTCTCCAGCCCTCAATAGTACAGACTCTCCAGCCCTCCATAGCACAGACTCTCCAGCCCTCAATAGTACAGACTCTCCAGCCCTCAATAGCACAGACTCTCCAGCCCTCAATAGTACAGACTCTCCAGCCCTCAATAGCACAGACTCTCCAGCCCTCAATAGCACAGACTCTCCAGCCCTCAATAGCACAGACTCTCCAGCCCTCAATAGTACAGACTCTCCAGCCCTCAATAGTACAGACTCTACAGCCCTCCATAGCACAGACTCTCCAGCCCTCAATAGTATAGACTCTCCAGCCCTCCATAGCACAGACTCTCCAGCCCTCAATAGCACAGACTCTCCAGCCCTCAATAGGACACTCTCCAGCCCTCAATAGCACAGACTCTCCAGCCCTCAATAGCACAGACTCTCCAGCCCTCAATAGCACAGACTCTCCAGCCCTCAATAGTACAGACTCTCCAGCCCCCAATAGCACAGACTCTCCAGCCCTCAATAGCACAGACTCTCCAGCCCTCAATAGCACAGACTCTCCAGCCCTCAATAGCACAGACTCTCCAGCCCTCAATAGCACAGACTCTCCAGCCCTCAATAGCACAGACTCTCCAGCCCTCAATAGTACAGACTCTCCAGCCCCCAATAGCACAGACTCTCCAGCCCTCAATAGCACAGACTCTCCAGCCCTCAATAGTACAGACTCTCCAGCCCTCAATACTACAGACTCTCCAGCCCTCAATAGCACAGACTCTCCAGCCCCCAATACCACAGACTCTACAGCCCTCAATAGTACAGACTCTACAGCCCTCCATAGCACAGACTCTCCAGCCCTCAATAGCACAGACTCTCCAGCCCTCAATAGTACAGACTCTCCAGCCCTCCATAGCACAGACTCTCCAGCCCTCCATAGCACAGACTTTCCAGCCCTCAATAGTACAGACTCTCCAGCCCTCAATAGCACAGACTCTCCAGCCCTCAATAGCACAGACTCTCCAGCCCTGAATAGCACAGACTCTCCAGCCCTCAATAGCACAGACTCTCCAGCCCTCAATAGTACAGACTCTCCAGCCCTCAATAGCACAGACTCTCCAGCCCTCAATAGTACAGACTCTCCAGCCCTCCATAGCACAGACTCTCCAGCCCTCCATAGCACAGACTCTCCAGCCCTCAATAGTACAGACTCTCCAGCCCTCAATAGCACAGACTCTCCAGCCCTCAATAGCACAGACTCTCCAGCCCTCAATAGCACAGACTCTCCAGCCCTCAATAGTACAGACTCTCCAGCCCTCAATAGTACAGACTCTCCAGCCCTCAATAGTATAGACTCTCCAGCCCTCCATAGCACAGACTCTCCAGCCCTCAATAGTACAGATTCTACAGCCCTCAATAGCACAGACTCTCCAGCCCTCAATAGTACAGACTCTCCAGCCCTCAATAGTACAGACTCTACAGCCCTCCATAGCACAGACTCTCCAGCCCTCAATAGTATAGACTCTCCAGCCCTCCATAGCACAGACTCTCCAGCCCTCAATAGCACAGACTCTCCAGCCCTCAATAGCACAGACTCTGCAGCCCTCAATAGTACAGACTCTCCAGCCCTCAATAGCACAGACTCTCCAGCCCTCAATAGGACACTCTCCAGCCCTCAATAGCACAGACTCTCCAGCCCTCAATAGCACAGACTCTCCAGCCCTCAATAGCACAGACTCTCCAGCCCTCAATAGTACAGACTCTCCAGCCCCCAATAGCACAGACTTTCCAGCCCTCAATAGCACAGACTCTCCAGCCCTCAATAGCACAGACTCTCCAGCCCTCAATAGCACAGACTCTCCAGCCCTCAATAGCACAGACTCTCCAGCCCTCAATAGCACAGACTCTCCAGCCCTCAATAGCACATACTCTCCAGCCCCCAATAGCACAGACTCTCCAGCCCTCAATAGCACAGACTCTCCAGCCCTCAATAGTACAGACTCTCCAGCCCTCAATAGCACAGACTCTCCATCCCCCAATAGCACAGACTCTCCAGCCCTCAATAGCACAGACTCTCCAGCCCTCAATAGCACAGACTCTCCAGCCCTCCATAGTACAGACTCTCCAGCCCTCCATAGCACAGACTCTCCAGCCCTCAATAGTACAGACTCTCCAGCCCTCCATAGCACAGACTCTCCAGCCCTCCATAGCACAGACTCTCCAGCCCTCAATAGTACAGACTCTCCAGCCCTCAATAGCACAGACTCTCCAGCCCTCAATAGCACAGACTCTCCAGCCCTCAATAGCACAGACTCTCCAGCCCTCAATAGCACAGACTCTCCAGCCCTCAATAGTACAGACTCTCCAGCCCTCAATAGTACAGACTCTCCAGCCCTCAATAGTACAGACTCTCCAGCCCTCCATAGCACAGACTCTCCAGCCCTCCATAGCACAGACTCTCCAGCCCTCAATAGTACAGACTCTCCAGCCCTCAATAGCACAGACTCTCCAGCCCTCAATAGCACAGACTCTCCAGCCCTCAATAGCACAGACTCTCCAGCCCTCAATAGTACAGACTCTCCAGCCCTCAATAGTACAGACTCTCCAGCCCTCAATAGTATAGACTCTCCAGCCCTCCATAGCACAGACTCTCCAGCCCTCAATAGTACAGACTCTCCAGCCCTCAATAGCACAGACTCTCCATCCCCCAATAGCACAGACTCTCCAGCCCTCAATAGCACAGACTCTCCAGCCCTCAATAGCACAGACTCTCCAGCCCTCCATAGTACAGACTCTCCAGCCCTCCATAGCACAGACTCTCCAGCCCTCAATAGTACAGACTCTCCAGCCCTCCATAGCACAGACTCTCCAGCCCTCCATAGCACAGACTCTCCAGCCCTCAATAGTACAGACTCTCCAGCCCTCAATAGCACAGACTCTCCAGCCCTCAATAGCACAGACTCTCCAGCCCTCAATAGCACAGACTCTCCAGCCCTCAATAGCACAGACTCTCCAGCCCTCAATAGTACAGACTCTCCAGCCCTCAATAGTACAGACTCTCCAGCCCTCAATAGTACAGACTCTCCAGCCCTCCATAGCACAGACTCTCCAGCCCTCCATAGCACAGACTCTCCAGCCCTCAATAGTACAGACTCTCCAGCCCTCAATAGCACAGACTCTCCAGCCCTCAATAGCACAGACTCTCCAGCCCTCAATAGCACAGACTCTCCAGCCCTCAATAGTACAGACTCTCCAGCCCTCAATAGTACAGACTCTCCAGCCCTCAATAGTATAGACTCTCCAGCCCTCCATAGCACAGACTCTCCAGCCCTCAATAGTACAGATTCTACAGCCCTCAATAGTACAGACTCTACAGCCCTCCATAGCACAGACTCTCCAGCCCTCCATAGCATAGACTCTCCAGCCCTCAATAGCACAGACTCTACAGCCCTCCATAGCACAGACTCTCCAGCCCTCCATAGCACAGACTCTCCAGCCCTCAATAGTACAGACTCTCCAGCCCTCCATAGCACAGACTCTCCAGCCCTCAATAGCACAGACTCTACAGCCCTCCATAGCACAGACTCTCCAGCCCTCCATAGCACAGACTCTCCAGCCCTCAATAGTACAGACTCTACAGCCCTCCATAGCACAGACTCTCCAGCCCTCAATAGTACAGACTCTACAGCCCTCAATAGCACAGACTCTCCAGCCCTCCATAGCACAGACTCTCCAGCCCTCAATAGTACAGACTCTACAGCCCTCAATAGCACAGACTCTCCAGCCCTCCATAGCACAGACTCTCCAGCCCTCAATAGTACAGACTCTCCAGCCCTCAATAGTACAGACTCTCCAGCCCTCAATAGTACAGACACTCCAGCCCTCCATAGCAGACTCTCCAGCCCTCCATACCACAGACTTTCCAGACCTATGTCTGCTCTTTTATCAAGATAACCAGCCTGTCTGAGACTGGGCTGAGACTACTGTATAAGAGGCAGGGAAGAAGCCCCTAAAAGAGGGATTGTTGACTTAAGAGCAGACTGTTGTTGATACACTATATCAAGACAGGGAGTCCCAGCCACTTCAGCCTAACTGTTCCATTGGGGAAGTGCTGCCTACCCCTCAAAGTCTTTAAATGGATGGATCTATTTTGAGCCCAGCAGTTTAACATTACGGTATGTCAAGTATTTACATAATAATGACAATCAGTCAGTCTCAGCCCCAGCCTGAGCTTGAGCCTGGGGTTGATATCAGCAGCATTGAACCCTGAATACCATCATTCCTTTACTAGGTTTAGTAATAAACCCTGGGAGGTAATCAGAGAAAAATAGAGGAGAAAATGTTGGGCAAGAGGAGGCGTCTGTAGAATATGTTTAGGTACAGTATACACCTTTAAGTGCTGTCAAACTCCAACTTTTGATAATGCAGGTATTTAATGCAATATTATGTAGCCTTAATGTCAAACAGACACATTGTGCAGACACAATATACTGTATGTTCTAAAAGTTTCACAAACTTCTGTACATGTATTTTATCAAAAAAGTAGGATGATTAAAGTAGTACGCAGTAAATAGGTAAACTTTTTTTAAATCAAAGGTAACTGTATACTAAATCTGCATATATTACATTTGCCTCCTCTACAGTATGTATAAATACACAGACTAATCCTCAATAAATCGGTGAATATAACATGCACAGTACAGGGGAACACCCTACAAACACTCTGGCACTAACTCGTTGTCTGGGTCGAGGTGTTAAAAGAGTAATTTATTTCTGTTCCAGCCCAACGGGAGAATAGGACACCCTCTCCAGCTAATAATAATAGTGAACCACATGACCAACTCAACTCCACACATCAGCCCTATAGCTTTTTAAATGAATGAATATTGTAAACAAGTAGTATTTAGTAGTATTTCTGTCCATTTCAGTCTGGTTTTGGATTAGTACAGTAGTTTTGGTTTTTACAGCACAACCCCTTAGTTGGTTTGTGCCTTTGGTTTGTACCAGTATTCATCTCTTGGACTTTAAGGCTAACTGGGTATATGGCATGGTATGGGAATCTTAAGTGTTGGGGATGTTTTCATTGCTTTTTATAGTCCAGACAAAGTGCCAAAGTATCTTTCCAAATTTTTTTGGTTTGCGATGGCAACAGCAGTCCCCTAAAACCTAGCGAAAGTGTAGCAGGATTTCCCAATAATTTTCACATGCAAATGTTGTCATGATCAAAGATCAGAATCTGATTAACAATGCTTCAACTCTTAGATCTGTACATTTGAATATTTGATCACGATGACATCATAAGTAGCTACAGATTTAGCATGCCTTTGTAAAGTTGAACAGTTGAGGCCCTTTGCTCCACTATGAGCTAAAATAAATCAATCCGGTAAGTAATTGTAAGGTTGGGTTAGCTGATGTTGAGTAAAGAAGCTTTGTTTGTTTCCCTGCAGGACGACCCATGCTAAGGCCAAGTCAGATGCTGCCGATCAGGCCTCTCAGGCTTCCAACCAAGAGTCCAGCCTCGCCAGGTTGGTGGCCAGGGAACTGTCCCCTTCCTTCTATCAGCCAGGTATGTGGGCTGGACTTCTCAACTGTGGGATTGATATTGACAAGAGAAAAACATATACAAGAACCTTGATTTCCAAGCTTTCTTATATTCGTTCCAAGTTCTGTATGAGACTTGGAAATATAGTAATACTTGACTTTCAAGAACAGTATTGAAAAGCAATTGTTACCAAGTGAATTGAACGAAATTACAAGATTTTAAAAGCAAAGTAAAGTTCTGTTCAAAGCATCTAGCTTATTGCCTTTTACAATGATAGATAGATCTGTCTTGCTACTCTTGCAGCTAGTCTTTGCATGGCTGGGGCAGGCACTCCACAAGGGTAGTCATCTTTGACTGTCTAAAAAAAGGACCATCTTACTTGGGTAGAGCAATCATATCAGTTTCCTTACAGGTCTGTCAGGGCCCAGGCCCACACAGTCAGGCCCCAAAGCCTTGACGAGTGCGGCCCTGCATTTCTTTCCCCCTTCAGTCACTCACTATCCACCCAGGACCCGCTGAGTGCTTAGCAGATCCAAATAGATACTGATAGGGCCTCCCGAGTGGCGCAGCAGTGTAAGGCACTGCATCTCAGTGCTAGAGGCGTCACTACAGACCCAGGTTGGACCAGCGTCGTCCAGGTTAGGGGAGGGTTTGGCCGGGGGGGCTTTACTTGGCTAGTGACTCCTTGTGGTGGGCCGGGCTCCTGCAGGCTGGCCTCGGTCATCAGTTGAACGGTGTTTCCTCCGACACATTGGTGCGGCTGGCTTCCGGGTTAAGCGGGTGGGTGCGGTTAGGCGGGTCATGTTTCGGAGGATGCATAACTCGACCTTCGCCTCCCGAGCCCCGTTGGGGAGTTGCAGCGATGGGACAAGATTGAAATTGGGGAAAACTTAAAATACCAAAAATAAATTCAGAAGAAATAGACACTGATAAAATGTTGCCACTGACTGTCAAGTGCCTGCATGAAATATCTGTGTCTAATGGTACAAATGGGCCAGGCACAGTGTCACTCAACCACACTGAAACTGACGGGGAGAAACAGTGCTATTGTGAAGACAGGCGCTGGGAGACGAGAAGCAAGTACAGGGAGTGAACATTTAATGAATAACGGACATGAAACAAAACACGGACAGCATCTGGACAGTGGGCACAAAACAACCTTAATGCAGACACGGGGAAGAAAATGACGAAGTGACAGATATAGGGGAGGCAATAAAGTAATAGAGTCCAGGTGAGTCCCTTGAAGCACTGATGCGCGGAACGATGGTGACATCGATGTGCATAATGATGGGCCACCAAAGAGGGGAGCAGGAGCAGGCGTGACAGTAACCCCCCCAGGGGCGCCAGCTGGCCTGATGAGCCGGCTGAGGCGTGGGAGCCATACGAGCTGGCTGGGGTGTGGGAGCCCGACGAGCCAGCTGAGGCGTTGGAGCCTGCCGAGCCAACCGAGGCAAGAAAACCTCTCTAACCAGCTAAGGCATGGAAGCCCAACGAGCCAGCTGAGGCACCCCCAGTTCCCTCGGCAGTGGCACCCGGACCCGATGTCACCAACCCAACAGAAAACAAATAATCTCCCTGATGCTTCCAATATTGTTGTCTGCATTCTGTGAGGACAGACGCTGGGAGATGAGAAGCAAGTACAGGGAGTAAACATTTAATTAATAACAGACATGAAACAAAACACGGTCAGCGTCTGGACAGGAGGAACAAAACGACATTAATGCAGACACGGGGAAGAAACTGAGGAAGTGAAAGATATAGGGGAGACAATCAATAAAGTAAAATACAGTCGTGGCCAAAGTTTTTGAGAATGACACAAATATTAATTTTCACAAAGTTTGCTGCCTCAGTTTGTATGATGGCAATTAGCATATACTCCAGAATGTTATGAAGAGTGATCAGATGAATTGCAATTAATTGCAAAGTCCCTCTTTGCCATGCAAATGAACTGAATCCCCCAAAAAACATTTCCACTGCATTTCAGCCCTACCACAAAAGGACCAGCTGACATCATGTCAGTGATTCTCTCGTTGACACAGGTGTGAGTGTTGACGAGGACAAGGCTGGAGATCACTCTGTCATGCTGATTGAGTTTGAATAACAGACTGGAAGCTTCAAAAGGAAGGTGGTGCTTGGAATCATTGTTCTTCCTCTGTCAACCATGGTTAACTGCAAGGAAACACGTCCCGTCATCATTGCTTTGCACAAAAAGGGCTTCACAGGCAAGGGAATAGCTGCCAGTAAGATTGCACCTAAATCAACCATTTATAGGATCATCAAGAACGTCAAGGAGAGCGGTTCAATTGTTGTGAAGAAGGCTTCAGGGTACCCAAGAAAGTCCAGCAAGCAGCAGGTCCATCTCCTAAAGTTGATTCAGCTGCGGGATCGGGGCACCACCAGTACAGAGCTTGCTCAGGAATGGCAGCAGACAGGTGTGAGTGCATCTGCATGCACAGTGAGGTGAAGACTTTTGGAGGATGGCCTGGTGTCAAGAAGGGCATCAAAGAAGCCACTTCTCTCCAGGAAAAACATCAGGGACAGACTGATATTCTGCAAAAGGTACAGGGATTGGCCTGCTGAGGACTGGGGTAAAGTCATTTTCTCTGATGAATCCACTTTCCGATTGTTTGGGGCATCCGGGAAAAAGCTTGTCCGGAGAAGACAAGGTGAGCGCTACCATCAGTCCTGTGTCATGCCAACAGTAAAGCATCCTGAGACCATTCATGTGTGGGGTTGCTTCTCAGCCAAGGGAGTGGGCTCACTCACAATTTTGCCTAAGAACACAGCCCTGAATAAAGAATGGTAACAACACATCCTCCGAGAGCAACTTCTCCCAACCATCCAGGAACAGTTTGGTGACGAACAATGCCTTTTCCAGCATGATGGAGCACCTTGCCATAAGACTAAAGTGATAACTAAGTGGCTCAGGGAACAAAACATCGATATTTTGGGTCCATGGCCAGGAAACTCCCCAGACCTTAATCCCATTGAGAACTTGTGGTGGCGGGTGGACAAACAAAAACCCACAAATTCTGACAAACTCCAAGCATTGATTATGCAAGAATGGGTTGCCATCAGTCAGGATGTGGCCCAGAAGTTAATTGACAGCATGCCAGGGTGGATTGCAGAGGTCTTGAAAAAGAAGGGTCAACACTGCAAATATTGACTCTTTGCATCAACTTCATGTAATGGTCAATAAAAGCCTTTGACACATGAAATGCTTGTAATTATACTTCAGTATTCCATAGTAACATCTGACAAAAATATCTAAAGACACTGAAGCATCAAACTTTGTGGAAATTAACATTTGTGTCATTCTCAAAACTTTTGGCCACGACTGTAGTCCAGGTGAGTCCCAAGAAGCGCTGATGCACGTAACGATGGTGACAGGTGTGCACAATGATGTGCCAGAGAGGGGGAGCGGGAGCAGGCGTGACAGCTATAGGCGATAGTATTTCCCGAATTCTTCATTCAAGAATTTTCCTTGATCTTCTTGATTGAAAAATCAGGGCTAAAATTGGGGGCTAATGCTAAACAACAGTATGTGATTGATAGTAGATTGTCTCACTCCATCTACTGGTCTTTTTGTCTTTGTTTGTGCTTGCCTGTATTCTATGTCAGATAGTAAGTGGTTACGTCAGAGCCTGTTAATAGAAGGCTCTGAGTCAAGTCAGTGGCCATGTGCGAATAAACATACTAGCGTACTACGTACTTAAACTGCATACTCATTTCGATGCTTAATCTAGTTGTAGAAGTCACTCGTCTTTTCCGACTCGTGTTTGACAACAGCTGATAATCAGATAAATTGACGCGCTGTACCAAAATGAACGAATGGCTGGAGTCAACGCAATCACACATTAGATGAAGCGTTCGGAGTACTATTTTCAAAATGACAAATACTCTAAAACTTTTTTGCATACTATTTAGTACGCTAGCATGGGTATTCGGACACGGACAGTATTTCAAATCCTACCCTGCAAAATGATCTTATAGATTGCACATCCAAAACCAGCTAGCAGTTCTAATTTCATTAGGCCTATATTACAGACTCAACTTGTTTGGTTTGGCATATTGCAATTCAGCTATTAGTTTAAAGGCCCACTCTGTGATATTTACAGCCTAAAGTAGCATGTTTTTGCATTAGACTGCAAAAATTAGACCTATGAATAATCAACCCTATGTGATCTTTTACGGGAACCGCAGTTGCTGTGTTTTCTCAGGCCAACTGTAGTCACCCCACTGTGACTGTCACAAGCAGACAGAGTGGCTCCAAATACAAATCTAGACCTTGGTGATACTCCTCAAATCCATCCACGACTGTCTGCCCTTCCTAGCTAATAACCTCCAAAATATCCTGCACTAACCATTTTTTTATTAGCTACTATGTAAAACAACACATTTCACTGCACCTACCCGGTGTACGTGACTATAAAACATCAATAAATAAATTAGTCTGATCTTTAGCTCGTCTGATCTTTATCTTGTTGTTATTGGAATCTCATCAAACATATATTTCTCCATGTTGTTCCACAGGCCCAGAGTACATGAAGAAGAGAGCGCTACAGGAGATCTCGGATGGCAATGAGAACACAGGCCCTATAATGCATGAACCACTGTTAGCAGGGCAGCCACCGACACCCGCTGAAAGCCCAATGCTGCACGACAGGCCTGGCTCCTCTCCAGCCCGCACTCCCTCCCCCAGCCCGGCTGTGACCCCTCCAGCGTCCAGGCACTCCAAGCAGGGAAACGTCAGCAAAGAGGACCCCCATCTCCTCGGCCCCGCTGGCTGGAACGGGGACAAAGGCAATGGAAGTCGGGGGAGCAGCCGTCCCAATAGCAGAACCAACAGCCGGCCCACCACTCCCGCCCCTGCCGCTGCTCCCCTTGAAGAGCGCCTCGCTACTGCCCCCATCCCTAGCAGCCGCACCTCCAGCCGCTTGAGCAACAAGGTAGAACAGGGCTCGGACCTGGAGATCAAACCTCTGGAGAACACGGCATTTGAGGCTAAAGTGTCCAAAGCTGCTCCCTCGATAAGTACCAGTGTCGCCTACTCAGAAGAAGAAAAGGAAGCCCCACCCCCTCCTCCCGCCTCCAAAGTGTCTTCCAAAGCTGCCATCACCCCCGAGCCTAAATCGTCAGAGCCCAAACAAAGAACAGAGTCGGTCAATGAACGACCTGTGTCCACCATATCTGAGAGCGAACCAGAGTCCAGTGCCCAGTCTGTCAATAAAGTGTCTCCCAAGCCTTCGCCATCACTCAGGCCATTGACGAAACAGGAGGCCAGTCCAGCTTCAAAACCTGCCACACCTGCACCTACACCAGTGCCTAAAGCTTCCAAGCCAGCCCCTAAGGTTGAACCCAAAGCAGAGGCCAAGCTGATGAAGAACATGGTAAAGAGCCCAAGTGAAGTTGCAGAAGTAGTAGAATTTGAGCAGGTAAGGCAATTCAAACACTCAATATCTCATGTAATGAAACGTTTTGAGAACACATGCACTCAAATGAAGACTGTTCTTACATGTTATGTAGTACACTCTCCCATGACCTGGGTTCTAAAAGCAGACTCAGAACATACAGTAAGTCCTCTCTCCTCTAACTGCAAATATGTAACCTGATGTTACTCTGGAGACTGTTATCTGCAGTTGATGCTGGTCCTTTAAACCACACCAATCAGACCCCATTTCTGATGAACCTCCCCTCCGCTTTTCCTCTGACGTAATAATAATTATCCCTGTAGTTATGTTTGTACCTATTCTCAACTGCATTTCCTTTCTGACAACCACAATCAAGGCAATTTTTCAATTTCTTGTTGGGAGCTTACAGACAGATAACATGACACAATTTCTCTAGCAACCAACAGCTACCATCGTTAGCTACAAATGTCCAATTTTGTAATCCAGACGACCCATTCCAATCTATGAAAGTATGTAAATGAACGTTGCATTTCAGGTGTCTGTTACATAAGTGTTTATCGAGGCAGCAGTTGTTTGTTCTGAATGATTATGGAAGCTGTAGATGGCGTGCAGACTAGTGGTTTGTCTGGAACGTGAGACCTCAGCGGTCTGCCCTATATGGCATGTACTCTAGGGAGGTTTTTCCATAGCCCAGGCCCCCTGTGTTGTGTGGTGGCTAATTTCTGCATTACCAAATGAGGAGTTACAAACTTCACACACAAGTCAGTTATATTTAAAACTACATCTTTAATAATTAAGATGCTTTTGCAAAAGCACTTGACCTTCAATGAACCATTGAAAAGTGATTACACAAAAGTACAAAGATCTTTTATACCCAAGACCCACCCCTCTCAACGTACATGACGAACAACAGATCTTAGGAACAGTTCACAAAGGTTAAGTTCTGTTTGAAAGATATCTATAAAACATAGCAGACAGCAACTGCTGTATCAACAGTGTTCATTGTATAGACCAGTATCTGGTCCTCCTACCCCAAACTGGAACCGTCTCTCCCAGGTACGGTATAGAACAGAACCATTAGCTCATCCAATGGCATAAATCAATTGACAACTCTAGATACTCCCATCTCAAGTAAACCCCTCTTGACTCCACTCCTGGACAAGCTCACTGAGGGGAGTGACTTGCGCACAGACATTGTGGAGACAAGTAATTGGTTCCCCATTAATCACGCCATCCCTTCACATGGTTTAAGAATAGGTAAAGACACATTCACATATGAAGACAATGTTTCATTCTGACCTCTCCCCTCTCTGGGCCCCAAGTGACTGAGCCCTAGCTAAGGGAAAAGTACAACTGTCAACCCCAGAGTCCAAAGGGCACGCCATCCTGATGACAAGTATCTCACATAAGCATATTATACAAATAAAACATCTGAATTATCTATGTTACCCAACTAATTCTGATTCATCCGCCACAGTTGAAAGGGGCATACAGCATATGAGAACCTACCAGGCCGCCACTGCTGACGTAAACATTGTATTTGTTGAAGTGCAGCAGCAGCTTCTCTCCCAGTCACCATATTCTACAAGTGTTGTTACTAGAGTCAGCATTGCTACACAGGAATGGATGCAACTTAAATGTAAAAAGGATAATTGTGATTTCATTTTTCATTCATCCCATTCATACTGCTGTTTGTTTCATAGATCTTAAACAGGTCTTTTTTGAGGAAGACATTTTTATCTCAATATGACAAACCTGTATAAAGGTTAAATAAAACCTGAGATGTATCTACTGTACCTCTCTCTTCCAGGGTCCGAACACCATCATGATAACAATGGTGATTCTTCTCAACATTGGCCTGGCCATTCTCTTCGTACACATTTTGTCATGAAACACTATCGACCCAGGTAACTAGCTCAGCTCTCTGACTGTCCTGCCAGTTACAGATATACACTGAAAGGTACCTATTTCTTTTTGTTTCAAGCAGTCAAAACGCAATGGCACTGAACTTCTGACCCTTGCAACCTGTAAGGAAATGTCTGTTTGATCTGGTCACATGACTAAGTATTGCTTGATTACAACAACAATTACTGTTTACATGTTTTGACTCAGAGGTACTTCAAGGTGGTGACGATTATGATGATGATGATGATGAGACATTAACTTGTCTTCATATTTGTTTTGTCTGCTTGACCTTTTTCCCTTTTAAACAAGGACCATGCAGAACAAAAAAACTGCCAAGAAGCACAAGCCTTATATGAAGGAAGCATACGACAGCTCCTCCACACACAGCCTCTTGTAGATGTGACTGTGTTGAGGCTCTTTAAGGCTAATCTGCTTTTCAGAGGCTTGGAATCAGAGGATGCTGGTGGGTGGAGTTATAGGAGGACAGGCTCATTCATGTCTGTAATGGAGTTAATGGAACGGTATCAAACACATGGAAACCACATGTTTGATTCCGTTCCATTTATTCCATTCAAGCCATTACAATGAGCCTATCCTCCTATAACTCCCCCCACCAGCCTCCTCTGCTTGGACTATCTGGAGCTGGATTAAAGAACACCATATGAATCCGGATTGAAGGACATCAATGCATATGAATCCATATGAATCCTTACGGCTCAGGATTGAAGGACATCAATGAATCTGAATATCAGGAAGAGGGTCTGAATGGACACATTTTGTAAAGAAGAGTTTGTGAGTGAGTTTCGGTGTCTACCCTGGAGATGTTGTTGAATGTTATTCACTGGTGAAGTTCGAGTCAACTAAAGCACTGTGTGTTATGTTTTAACAAAGGGCTAAACCCTTCATATTGGCAAACACTGTCGCCTCAGATCACCAACAGATTAGAGTGGTTGTGGTGTGGACAGGTTAGAGTGTCAGGAAAGGATTAGTTAGCTTTGTAATTAGATATTTATTTAGCTGATGTCTTGTCTATAGGAATGTAATCTCTGGGAAAATCTCAAATAAACTGAATATTCTCTCATTTTTGCCAATAATAATTAGTGGTTTGGGGCTAATATCAGTGTTCCTATTTATTGACAGAAATCTATATTATACTCCTATTAGTTTATCTGCCTTCTTCCTTTTTTGCCGTATTCTCAACTTTCTTCAGTAGTCATCAATAAAGACATTTTACAGTCTCTTTGACGTCACAGGGCTCTAAGACATGAAATGCTGATTCTTTATTCGGCAACGCCTGAGAATCAGTGATTTTCTTATCTGCAATGGCAATACAACCCACCACAGCAATGCAATGTAATGGACAGTTATGTTTGCACATATATTCTCTCTCCAAGGCAATTTTGAGTGAGTCACACTGGAATGGTATTCAAAACAATATCTATAAAAGGAGTAGTACATTAGTACTGACATGCACTGTACATTGTATAATTTAGTAAGAGGCTTTCAAATGACAGAATAGAGGAGGAATTCTAGGAATTTAACCAGTGTATGTGGTATTGGATTTCTGGAGTAATGTGTATCTATGTTGTTTTCTGGTTGTCTGATCAAAAGAAACGTAAAGCACCCTATTGAATGGTTTGATTTGAATAAAAACATGACATGAAAATAACAATGACAAATTTGGGGCGGATGGGTGGGCGGTGGGGGGTCAATTTTGTCAAAAACCATCAGGGAACATTTTGTGTAGATTTCGAGAGGGTATTTATTTGAACAAACGGGCTTGCATTGTTAGGATGTAATTATGAGCAGTTGTTTGGGAATTTTGTTGGTCTGTCTGCTTCAGAATAGGTCACACAATTTAAAATGCATTGCATTCAGAACAAACCGTTTGTGCTTCATAATCAATCAAGACGATTTTTCTCCCAACTTTTGTATGCACGTGGGCACTGTTTGGGTATGTTTTTGTACCTTTTTGAAG
Source organism: Salmo trutta (assembly GCF_901001165.1). Lineage (NCBI taxonomy): Eukaryota > Metazoa > Chordata > Actinopteri > Salmoniformes > Salmonidae > Salmo > Salmo trutta. The sequence continues at coordinate 10,224,524 of NC_042986.1, read as the reverse complement.
TACACATCTTTTCATCTACAAACATATTCTGCTGTTGCATTTCTGTGAGAGTAATATCCAATCCCACATATATTTTTGGTTTTCCCTGTAGAGTCAATGAGATTATACCTCACGTTTGGGAGACAGTGGAAAATGTAGTGTATTTTAAAGGAACTCCAGGTCGTACTTTACTAGAGAGCACTACAGTATGAGATTCTGCACTGTATAAATCCTTATTTATAACTTTATTTTCCCTATGTCCCGAACAGTTGTCTTCCCCCTCAAAGACGATTGATAAATAAGTGGGAAAAGATATTCAAGATAAGGTACTCTTGTACATTATGTGAAAGAGGCCTCAGATCTACTTCCTTACTACTCCAACTCCCCCTATGGACAATGCACTTGTATTGTTTTTCTCATGCTCATAGCGACATGAGACTCTTTACCAGTCTCCTTACTCTTGACATTATTTCATAAAACATCGAAACTTTCTGTAACATATTTTCATTGCAATAAAACACTAAAGAGACCCTCAATCAGAAGTGACTTTGGTTTAATCCAGGAGCTGAGTATTTAAGACATAATCCTGGATGGATCCCATTGTATTCATAAGTATTGCTGGTCCTCTTCTAAATTGTGAAATGAAAATAAAAAATATCTTCCAATGTTGTGGTATATGTCATTTTCTTCAAGATACTTGCACAATAAACACATGCAAACCAGGCTGCAAGGAGTACAAAGGCCTTGTAAATGAGTAAACCAGGCTTCTTGGGCACATGTAAATACCTGATACATGCACATCGACTCATAATAATCTATATACTGTTGTTTGCATTCTTTCTGATCTCATGGCATCATACCAGCGTCAAACCCCTTGCTCGTATATACATTTTCCATAGATACAGCACATGGTTGCTTATATTTTTGTCATACCATTGCATACCATACATTTAATGAGCTGGATAATTGTAAAGGAGCCTATATCATGTTTTGAGTCTAAACGCAGTGGGAACAAAGACAGTATTTTTAAACCCCAGCTGTCCTCTCTGCCAGCTTGACAGACCCCCCCCCCCCCATGACTGGGCAGGATATGAATTCCAGGACCTATTTTAGATCAGGGCTGTGAACTGGGACTGGGTCCTTCTCAGGCCTAGTTGGCTTTCACATTAGTAAATTGGAGTACATTTCACTTTTCCAATTCACAATGAATGTAGATACCATAGAATGTAGTATTTTAGCATGTATTATTTGTTTGCATTCTGAGAATGAACAAATTAAGTATATTTGGTCTAGCTCTACCCTGTATGCACTTATGGCTGTGATTTTTTCAGATACATTTTTGAAGGGACTTTTCTAAGTGTGTTGATTTAATATTACCTTTGTGATATGTTGTAGTGTTCAGTATTGAATTTGACCGACCAACTACAATAAGCGTCTATTGGTAGTTTCTGCATGTTCATGTTCACGGCAGGACAAGGACAAGTATTTATTGCACAACACTGCCCTCTAGACAAGACATTTTTTAGGTATCAGAGCAGAGGCTCATCCTACAGTCTTGAAAACCAACACACACAAGCACCACAGCTGCTATTTCAAAGAAAAGCGCTCATACATTTCAATTATTTAAACTTCAAGTAGTTTAAGTAAGTTGTTATAAAATGTAATTATTTGTTTACAGGTTAGTATAAATATGTAATAAACGTAATAACACATACATTGAAATTGTGTGATTCTAGGAACTTGAGTGTTCCTAGAACCCAGTGAATCTGTCTAATCCACCAGTATGACTTCATATACAGGTCTATGCAACTAATGGTACAAAGACCTCTAAATGGGAAACTGAAAATTACGACAAGTACACGTTTTGTTTTCCATACAATGTTAATTTATTGTCAACATGAAAGTGCTTTTTGTTTGAGGTTAGGAGTTTTGAAAGAGCACACTGGATGAAAAGAATAGAAAAGGGTGGATCTATGATAAAGAATTTGAAAGACAGACAAAGAAAGACAGCCATTTCTAATACTGTTCTCTGTCCTCATCTACTTCACTTCTGTCATGTGCCACCTTTTCATAATCCTTCTGCCATGTCCTCTCTGGCCTCAGAGAACTCTCCCTCCTCCATGCCCTCACCCACATACCAGTGCACAAAGGCACGTTTGGCGTACATCAGGTCAAACTTGTGGTCAAGACGAGCCCAGGCCTCTGCCACAGCAGTGGTGTTGCTCAGCATGCACACAGCCCTCACATCACCACGGTACAGAAGGCAGCATGACATGTACTTGCCGAGGGTCACATTTCACCATCTGGTTGGCTGGCTCAAAGCAGGCATTGGTAATCTCAGAGACAGAGCTGCTCATGGTAAGCCTTCTCTGCAGAGATGACTGGGGCATAGGTGGTCTGGAACTCTGTCAGATCAACATTAAGGGCACCATCGAATCGAAGGGAAGCAGTAATGGAGGAAACAATCTGGCTAATGAGCCTGTTGAGGTTGGTGTAGGTGGGACGCTCACTGTCGGGGTTCCTATGACAGATGTCATATGTAGCCTCATTATCCACCATGAAAGCACAGTCAGAGTGCTCTAGGGTGGTGTGGGTGGTCAGGATGGAGTTGTAAGGTTCCACCACAGCTGTGGACACCTGGGGAGCTGGATAGATTGAGAACTCCAGCTTGGACTTCTTGCCTAGTCAACATACAGGCACTCCATCAGCAGAGAGGTGAAACCAGAACCGGTGCCACCTCCAAAGCTGTAGAAAACCAGGAAGCCCTGAAGGCCTTACACTGGTCAGAGAAAGAGAAACATGTCAATAAAAGGAGAATAACACATGTCCACATTCTAATCAGATAGTTGATCAAATATTTTATTCATTCATTCTGAGATAGCCACCAGTTTGCGGACCCTGTCCAGCACCAGGTCAATTATCTCTTTGCTAATAGTGTTGTGTCCACGGGCGTAGTTGTTGGTAGCATCCTCTTTGCCAGTGATGAGTAGTTCAGCATGGATAACTGGCGGTAAGTCCCAGTGCGCACCTCATCTGAGGAGAGAAATCAGTAGCTCATGAAGGAGCTCAATACCAATGTAGTAAACAGAAAACTTACCTCTGACTGTGGGCTCCAGGTCCAGAAAACACAGCCCTGGGGACATGCTTTCCAGCCCCAGTCTCACTGAAGAAGGTGTTGAAGGAGTCGTCTCCTCCTCCAATGTTCTTGTCACTGGGCATCTGTCCGTCTGGCTGGATACCATGTTCCAGACAGTAGAGCTCCCAGCAGGCATTGCCAATCTGGACTCCAGCCTGACCCATGTGGATGGAGATGCACTCACACTGTGGAAAGATAGTTTACAACTTTCTCAGAGAAATAAATACTTTTAATTTGAAAATCGATCAAGTATTAACTGTAAATACACATAGGACAAATCATAATCCAGAGGAAATTATCACCTTCAAATTCTACTTTACAATCTTCTGAAAGAAAAAAGTTCTTAGAATATCTTTTGGCATAATAGACAGTTGGACCAAAACATTCATCTAAAACTGGAATAGTAACAGTATTTCATTTGTTTCAGAACGGAAATGGCCTAGAGTTTGTTTTGTTTCTGTCACGTTTGTCGTATGAAGGAGCGGACCAAAGCGCAGCGTGTGTATCGTTCTACATTTTATTATAACTGTGAAACTATGCAAGACATACAAATAAACTACTAAACAAAATAACAAACCGTGACGAAGAGGTGAAACATACACTACCTCAAAATAATCTCCCACAAAACCTAGTGGGAAAAATAACAACTTAAATATGATCCCCAATTAGAGACAACAATGACCAGCTGCCTCTAATTGGAGATCATCCCCCCCAAAAACATAGAAATACAGAAACTAGAACCACACAACATAGAAAATATAAACTAGACGAAAACCCCTGTCACGCCCTGACCTACTCTACCATAGAAAATAAAAGCTTTCTATGGTCAGGACGTGACAGTTTCATTCTTAGCAACTCTGTAGACGAGGAGTGTCACAGTTGACTTGGACTGGTGTAAGGCGGAATCAGATGCAGGAGACAGGTGCTGGAGTTGAGTGTCCCTTTTAATAATTTGACACACAAAAACAAAACCCCGAGGCACAGGGCGCTACAGACAGACTGCCTGGGAAAAACGCATTCCCGATATGGCGAACAAACTATAAATATTAGCGGCACAAAAAGGCACGGGGCGCAGCCCGGTAAATTCTCTCCTCCTTAAACTGTCAGATAACAAACCCGTAATAAAAACACGGACCACCGTCCTGAGTGGACAATCAACAATCCCGCACAAAATCCCAACTGAAAACACACCTTAAATAAATCCCCACTAATGACAACACAAAACAGGTGCGGAACAGACAGACAAAACTAAACGACAGAAACAACGATCGATGGCAGCTAATAGGCCGGCGACGACGACCGCCGAGCGCCGCCCGACCGAGGAGGGGCGCCACTTTCGTTGGATCCTGTGACAAGGAGAGGAGGGGGCATGACAGAAAATGCTTTCATTGTAGAAGATAGGGTACCGGTACACATCACCTGACTGAAGAAACAAGTGATCAGCTGTTGAACAGACAAACAGGCAGTGTTTTTTAAACCAAATGTCACACATAGTCTACCATGGGGGACTAATTTGACAAATCAATTACAATCTCATCAACACATTCCAAATAATGAATGCATTTGACTTCAAACTAATTTAGTAGACCTGCTGACCACATCTATTTTGATATGAAATGTTAAATCAAGGTATTTTTACGATGGCACTCAATTGTTTTTTACATTTAATCAGCAAACAGTTTGAACTTTGTTACTGTCAGACATTCTGAAATATCTCATGAAATATTTAAGTTCGAAATGAATAAAAACTTTGCAGGTTACTCATTACTTTCAGCCTACTTCATAAACGAGGCAATTTATTTGAATATATTATGAGTGCCAATGATTGAGTTTACATTTGCCTCTACAGTGTGTCAGTATCCCTGGGTCGCTCTAATACAGACATCAAAGCAGGAGAAGAGATGTCATTAAGAAGAGACATCAGTTCAACGTCATGTTTTGTTAGAGTAGTAGGCTGAAGTTAACAAAATGATTGAGATTGATTTGCATTTTGGGTTACAAAACGACATCTGTGTAAGATTATGAAAAAACATTTGTTTTAGTCAAATTGACAAATTGTGTTGAAAACATTTAATAGAAACAGCTTTGATTTAACTAATGTAAGAAGATATGAAATCTGTTACGGCTCTCGTTGGTGGTAGAAGTAGACCAAGGCGCAGCGTGGTAAGTGTTCATGATTAGTTTATTCAAGAAACACTAAAACAAAAATAGCTACAGCAACAAAACGAAAGCGAACAGTTCTGTCAGGCACAGACACTAAACAGAAAATAAGATCCCACAAACTCAGGTGGAAAACAGGCTGCCTAAGTATGATTCCCAATCAGAGACAACGATACACAGCTGCCTCTGATTGGGAACCACACTCGGCCCAAAAACAAAGAAACAGAAAACATAGAATTTCCCACCTGCGTCACGCCCTGATCTAACCAACCATAGAGAATAATAAGGATCACTAACGTCAGAGCGTGACAGTACCCCCCCCCCCCCCCCCCCCCCAAAGGTGCGGACTCTGGCCGCAAACCTGAACCTATAGGGGAGGGTCCGGGTGGGCATCTACTCCCGATGGAGGCTCTGGTGCGGGACGCAGACCCCGCTTCGATTGAGGCTCCCCCCCACTTCGGTGGCACCTCTGGTGCAGGGATCGTTGCCGGGGCCTCCGGACCGTAGATCGTCGCTGCCGGCTCCGGCCTATGGACTGTCGCTGGAGGCTCCGGACTGTCGCTGGAGGCTCCGGACTGTCGCTGGAGGCGCCGGACTGTCGCTGGAGGCTCTGGACTGTCGCTGGAGGCTCTGGACTGTCGCTGGAGGCTCTGGACTTCGGGCCATGGATCATCACTGGAGGCTTCGTGCCATGGATCATCACTGGAAGCTTCGTGCCATGGATCATCACTGGAGGCTTCGTGCCATGGATCATCACTGGAGGCTTCGTGCCATGGATCATCACTGGAGGCTTCGTGCGTGGAGCCGGCACAGGGCATACCAGGCTGGGGAGACGCACTGGAGACTGGGTGTGTGGAGCAGGCACAGGGCGTACCAGGCTGGAGAGACACACTGGAGGCCGGGTGCGTGGAGCAGGCACAGGACGTACCGGGCTGGGGAGACGCACTGGAGACCGGGTGCGCGGAGCTGGCACAGGATATACTGGGCCTTGGAGGCGCACTGGAGGTCTGGAGCATAGGGCTGGCACAACCCGTCCTGGCTGGATGCTCACTTTAGCCCGGCAAGTGCGGGGCGCTGGAACAGGATGCACTGGGCTGTGAAGGTGCACTGGCAGGATATTCTGGACCGAGGAGGCGTACTGGAGACCAGGAGCGTTGAGCCGGCACAACCCTTCCTGGCTGAATACCCACTCTAGCCCGGCAAATGCGGGGAGCTGGCAACGAGCGCACCGGGCTGTGAATGCGCACTGGAGATACAGTGCGCATCAGCGCCTAACACGGTGCCTGACCGGTCACACGCTCCCCACGGTAAGCACGAAGAGTTGGCTCAGGTCTAAACCCTGACTCCACCAATCTCCCCGTGTGCCCCCCCCCCCCCAAACATTTCTGGAGCTGCCTCTCGGGCTTCCGTCGTTGTTCTAATTCCTCATATCGTCACTGTTCCTCTCTTGCTGCCTCCATCTCCTCCCTTGAACGGCGATACTCTCCAATCCGCGTCCAGGGCCCTTCTCCATTCAGGATTTCCTCCCATGTCCACTCATCCTGGCCACGCTGCTTGGTCCGTTTTTAGTGGGATCTTCTGTTACAGCTCTCGTTGGTGGTAGAAGTAGACCAAGGCGCAGAGTGGTAAGTGTTCATGATTCGTTTATTCAAGAAACACTAAAACAAAAATAACTAGAGCAACAAAACGAAAGCGAACAGTTCTGTCAGGCACAGACACTAAACAGAAAATAAGATCCCACAAACTCAGGTGGAAAACAGGCTGCCTAAGTATGATTCCCAATCAGAGACAACGATAGACAGCTGCCTCTGATTGGGAACCACTCTAGGCCCAAAAACAAAGAAACAGAAAACATGGAATTTCCCACCCGCGTCACACCCTGATCTAACCAACCATAGAGAATAATAAGGATCTCTAAGGTCAGGGCGTGACAGAATCAAACAATAATATGATTTGAGTGTACTCACCATGTTTAAGTTGAGAAATGTCAAGATGTGTTGCGGACAAATTGAATTTTCTTTTAGTTTAACTCTCACAGGCTTATCTTTGGGAGACTGTAGTAAGAAGTCTGATAGAAAATTTGAAAGGTGGAGCAATTTATACTTCTACGATACAGTGGACAGATGTCAGAGAAATTATATAGGAAGAGAGACTGCAGATTCTTTCAAACAACAATTTTATAATATTTGAACAAATTAAGCAATCAATGACAACCACTCGATCAGTGCATCGTTAGGAACGCCCAATGAACAGAGTTGTCTCTCTCCTCTTATAGAAAAAGTACAACCTATTTTGTCTATGTGGCAGTTTAGCAGATGGGTGGATACAGGGACGGAACATGGTGTGTAAAAGCGGATTTAGCTTGTCTGTTCAGATTAAGATAGTTGACGTTACCACCATTGTCTGTTCCTTCCTGCATGTTTCCACACAGCTAAGTTCCTGTAGATTGTGAAAACAGGATGTCACATACTGCGGTCGCACCCAAACGGCTCTTATCTGTACACCCAGACTTATGACTAAGTCACATAAGACATGCCTGTATCAGCAAAAATACTAACATATAACAATAGAAAATTCTCAAAATAAAAACAGCATAGTAGGACTAATTAAACAGTATAGTATGTCATGAATATTACATTTCCACCACACAGACTGTGTCAAAACTGATTGGAAGATCTTATATGCCTTTTCCCAATTGGTTATCAAAGTATCTCTCCCATATGCGTGTGGTTTAAGTAAGCATCTTCAGAACCTACTTTTGGAAGTTGAAGTAACACTGTATAACTGCAGTTATATTTCCAAAACTGCAGTACTACAATTACAGTTAGTATGTTTCCAAATGATAAAATTGTCCCTACATTGTAACTGCAGTATTTATTTATAATTAATCTAGGTCTACCAGATACAGATTCCTCTACTTCTGATGAATATGTTGGAGTTTTAAAAACATTGATAAGTAATTGATGAAAAGTATACAACAAAACATACGGGAATCAATTTAAACACACTTTTATTGGTGAATTTTTAATGAAACAAACAAACCTGTGACTGTCACTACAACAAACCAGTTGTGCTTAAACCTAAACAAGAAGCAAGAAAATATCAAACTGTAAGAAGAAATGCATTGGTTTTGAAAATGTGCTATTATAAGATACAGGAGCCAAGGGATTCCTTGCATGAACACTCAATACTCCTCTCCCTCCTCCTGTCCGTCACCCTCGACAGTGTCAACCCCCACCTCTTCGTAATCCTTCTCCAGGGCTGCCATGTCCTCTCTGGCTTCAGAGAACTCTCCCTCCTCCATGCCCTCACCCACATACCAGTGCACAAAGGCACGTTTAGCATACATCAAATCAAACTTGTGGTCAAGACGAGCCCAGGCCTCTGCAATAGCAGTGGTGTTGCTCAGCATGCACACAGCCCTCTGGACTTTGGCCAGGTCTCCACCAGGGACCACAGTGGGAGGCTGATAGTTGATGCCAACCTTGAAACCAGTTGGGCACCAGTCAACAAACTGAATAGAACGTTTGGTCTTGATGGTGGCAATAGCAGCATTGACATCTTTGGGCACCACATCACCACGGTAAAGAAGACAACATGCCATGTACTTGCCGTGGCGAGGGTCACATTTCACCATCTGATTGGCCGGCTCAAAGCAGGCATTGGTGATTTCAGCCACAGAGAGCTGCTCATGGTAAGCCTTCTCTGCAGAGATAACTGGGGCATAGGTGGCCAGAGGAAAATGAATTCGGGGATAGGGCACCAAGTTGGTCTGGAACTCTGTCAAATCAACATTGAGAGCACCATCGAATCGAAGGGAAGCAGTAATGGAGGAAACAATCTGGCTAATGAGCCTGTTGAGGTTGGTGTAGGTGGGACGCTCAATGTCGAGGTTCCTACGACAGATGTCATATATTGCCTCATTATCCACCATGAAAGCACAGTCAGAGTGCTCTAGGGTGGTGTGGGTGGTCAGGATGGAGTTGTAAGGTTCCACCACAGCTGTGGACACCTGGGGAGCTGGATAGATGGAGAACTCCAGCTTGGACTTCTTGCCGTAGTCAACAGACAGGCGCTCCATAAGCAGAGAGGTGAAACCAGAGCCGGTGCCACCTCCAAAGCTGTGGAAAACCAGGAAGCCCTGAAGGCCTGTGCACTGGTCAGACTGAGGAGAAAGAGGCACATGTCAATAAAAGGAGTCCACATTCTGATCAGATAGTTGATAAAATATTTTAACGATTAATTCTGTGGTACCCACCAGTTTGCGGACCCTGTCCAGCACCAGGTCAATGATCTCTTTGCCAATAGTGTAGTGTCCACGAGCATAGTTGTTGGCAGCATCCTCTTTACCAGTGATGAGCTGTTCAGGATGGAATAACTGGCGGTAGGTCCCAGTGCGCACCTCATCTGAGGAGAAAAAAACAGCAGCTTATGAAAAACAGAACGGGAAGTTCTAAAAGGGTTCTCCTACAGGGACAACGGTTCTGCATCGAACCTTTTTCATCTGAGAACCTTCACTATGGAAGACAGGGTTCTAAAATGCTTCTTTGTTGTTGGAAAAGGTTCTGGAACCAGGGTTTTTCAACAGCCCTCAAATTCAAATCCGAACCTCGAAGTCAGTTCTACTGTTTCATTTCTTTCTTCCCCCCCTCTAATCAGGAACTGATATCATTCAATCAATCACATTTATTTATGAAGCCCTTTTTACACCAGCAGATGTCACAACGTGCTATACAGAAATCCAACCCAAAACCCCAGACAGCAAGCTAAGAAGATGTAGACTTGGGACACCAAATGGGTGCGATTAATTATCGGGTAACAGAAAACCAGCAGTATTCTGGACCTCGTATAAGATTTCAATACCCCTGTTCTACAGGGACAAGCCAAAGAACCCTTTATGGTTCTAAGTATAACCTTTTTTCCTTAAGAGGGAAAGCTTACCTATGACTGTGGGTTCCAGGTCCACAAACACAGCCCTGGGGACATGCTTTCCAGCCCCAGTCTCACTGAAGAAGGTGTTGAAGGAGTCGTCTCCACCTCCGATGGCTTTGTCAGATGGCATCTGTCCATCCGGCTGGATCCCATGCTCCAGACAGTAGAGCTCCCAGCACGCATTGCCAATCTGGACACCAGCCTGACCCACGTGGATAGAGATGCACTCGCGCTAGGGTGAAGAGGAAGACATTTTTTATTTGAAAGGAGGTTCGCAATAACCCAAAATAGTCTAGAGCAGTGGTATTCAACTCTTACCCTTCGAGGTCCAGAGCCTGCTAGTTTTCTGTTCTACCTGATACTTAATTGCACCCAGCTGGTGTCCCAGGTCTAATTCAGTCAATGATTAGAAGGGAACAATGAAAAAAAGCAGTGTAAGTGGCTTTGAGGTCCAGAGTTGAGTTGGAGGTGTCTAGACCATGACATACTGTCAAAATATAAAAGATGTAATGTGAAAACACACAGCAAATTCCTCAGTGTTAAATTAACACTGAAAATGTGGACCTGTATAGACACTGAACAGTGTTGAATTAACACAATGCTTAGTGTAATGCTTCATTTGCATATTTCCCAGAGTGCCTTGCCTTTCAAATGAATTGTAGAATTACCACCAGAGAGGAAGAGGAAGAGAGATGCTCAACTTGGCAGAAATTATGTCTCCCTCTTTGTTTCCCATTGTTAGGGCGAAGAGACCTGTACCTTGTCAGTATATCCCTAATCTTTGGTTACCACCCATGACTGAATTTGTTAATGACAGTGACATGCTTGTTGCATTCATCAATTTTCAATCCCATGAACGTCACCATGTGAGATCCTAAGTGAAAATCTTATCATTAAAACGGAACTATTTAACACATTATGTATTTCATAAGGCCTTATTTTGAGGGCATACACTAAAACATACTGGGTTGTTTGGATGACCCAACTGCTGGGTCACATAGGGCTCTATTCAATCAGATCTGCTTTAGCTGACATTCACATAGCGGTGTCAGAGGTGGAACTGCGTTAGAGTTGTCAAATCCACATGTGGCTCCTTGCATTATACTGTACCTAAAGTGGACATTGCCATTGGCTGTACCGAATTGCAAAAACAGAAATCCCATTCAGCTTTGTTTACAAGTTTGAATACTGGAATGTGAGATGTAATCTACATCTTGATTAGTTTAATGATTATTTAGTGTAATGATTTTTCTATTTGAGCGTAATTATTTCTTTATAGTCTACACGTTCTCATTCTGAACTTCTAACGTGAGTGGGGCGGGTGTGGCTTTGTGACAATGATTGCAAGAGCAGCTTACCGATTTGACGGCTCCAACGCTGTTCCGCCAAAAACATCCACTATGCAGGTGTCTGCTCTTGCTGGTTAAACGCTTGATCTGAATGAATCTAGGCCTCCGTTTTTTTTTGAGCAAGGTTTGATGATGCTGGGTTATTGAGATATGACACAGCAAATCAGATTAGAAGACTGGAGGCTTGGTTTAGTAAGGTTGTGGCTTTCAGTAAAGTTATTTTTGGCCACTCGTGAGAGTAAATGTCATTCCAGTTAATCTATTCTGTTCTAATTGTCATCACGTTACAGTTGAACACTGACTCTTTTGTAGCTTTAATTAATCTTACAGAAATGTATGAGTTCCTTAAAACTTCTTCGGCATACTGGTTATTGTTCAGAATTTCGGATGACTGACGTGCCCAAAGTAAACTGCCTGTTACTCAGGCCCAGAAGCTAGGATATGCATATAGTTGGTAGCATTGGATAGAAAACAGTTTCTAGAACTGTCTGTGAGTATAACAAAACTGATATGGCAGGCAAAAACCCAAGGACAATCCATCCAGATTTTTTTTTTTTAGGTCACAGGCCATTTCAATGCTAGCCTATGGGATATACAAATAGATAGGACCCAGATTGCAGTTCCTATGGTTTCCACTAGATGTCAGTCTTTAGAAAGGGTTTCAAGCTTGTTTTTTGAAAAATGAGCAAGTAGTTGTAGTTTTTCCAAGGTGTCTCTCATTAAAAAAGTAGTCTTGTTGGTATGTGAATGAGGTGCGCGCTCTTCGTTATTTATCTTCCCTATTGAACATACTATTCTCCGTCTTATATATTATCGTTTATTTAGATATTAGAGGACCTGAGGATTAATTAGAAACACCATTTGACTTGTTTGGACAAACTTCACCAGTAACTTTTGGATTAGTTTGTATGCATGTTGAATGAGTGGATTACTGAGATCATTGGCGCCAACTAAACAGACTTTTTTGGATATAAAGAAGGACTTTATCGAACAAAACGCCCATTCATTGTGTAGCTGGGACCCTTGGGATTGCAAACAGAGGAAGATCTTCAAAAGGTAAGTGATTTATTTAATCGCTATTTGTGATTTTTTGACGCCTGTGCTGGTTGAAAAAGTATTTTGATGTGGGGCGCTGTCCCAGATAATCGCATGGTATGCTTTCGCCGTAAAGCCTTTTTGATATCTGACAATGCGGTTGGATTAACAAGAAGTTAAGCTTTTAAATGATGTATGACACTTGCATTGTCATGAATGTTTAATATTACGATTTTTGTATTTTTAATTTTGCACTCTGCAATTTCACCGGATGTTATCGTAGGTGTCCCGCTAGCGGTTCATGCGCCCTAAAAGGTTTTAAAAAGTCTATGCAATTCTAAAGTGATAACCCCAATGGGATAGTAACCACTTTGTTGCAATACGTAAATAATTATGTTAATATTTTTGTGTTACAATATGTACTGTGCAAGAATATTCAGGAAAAATGTAACATTGCAGTGTACAAACTTAACATGATTAAAAGGATTGACATTTACTCTCACGGGTGTGCCAAAAATAACTTTAAAAGCTAAGCCCCTAATGAGCCACGCCTACTGAAAATAACCTATGGATTACATAAAAAAAGACCCAGCTGCTTGGTCAACCCAGCATGAAAGTGAATAAAATCCCAATTGATGGTAAAATTAATCCATTTTGGGGTAATCCGAGCAACCCAACATGTGGGGTTTTTCACACAACCTGTCACATTATGCTGACTTGCAAAATTATGTGTAATTCCTATTGAAATCCAGCCAGAATGTCAATATCTAACCTTCTGAATGTTTTTAACACCCGCAACCTGCATTCAGAATGACTGCCAGGGTTGGGAAGATTGAATATGAGACTACCTAAATCATTTAAACTGGAACAAATATTTTAGTAACAGGTGAAATAAGTTTAGAAAATATATGTAATTTATATTTCAGAAGCATAAGATTGGTTGATTAATTAATGTCCATTCAAAAACATTGATATTGAAACAAGCAATTATTCAAATCAACCAGTGTGTTAATCAAATCAGTGTGTTAATTTAACATACTATACTGGGCAACACTTTCAGTGTTCATTTAACACTCAACTGTACCATAGAGGCACAGAATAAGTTAGAGGAAAAACAAACAGAAATGGAGGAACTTATTCAAGAAAGATCCTGTGTAATATATTATAAAAATAAAGCAAACTGGATGGAATATGGGGAAAAATGAACCAAATTCTTTTTCAAAATGTATTGAAACTTGTTACAAATGGAGTCACGCATGATTCACCAAATGATATTTTGAAAGAGAAAATAAAGTACTTTAAGAATATGTTTTTGTTTCAGTCTCCTCCATCTCCACTAACCAAAGCTAATTGTATGGATTTTTTCCCTAATAATAATGTAATATTAACATCTGTACAGAAAGACTCATGTGAAGGCCAAATTACAGAGGAGGAACTTCTTGATGCAATTAAAGCCTTTAAGGCTGGGAAAACTCCAGGGCTGGATGGCATACCAGTGGAAGTGTACCAAACCTTTTTTTTATATACTCAGAGGACCATTATTAGCATGTTTTAACCACTCCTATAGAAATGATATATTATCGGACACACAACAAGAAGGTCTGATATCATTATTACTGAAACAGGACCCAAGTGGTATATATAAAGATCCAGTCAATTTTAAAAATTGGAGGCCTCATACACTTCAGTGTTGTGATGCAAAAATCCTAGCAAAATGCTTGGCACATAGAATTAAAAAAGTATTGTCAGATATTATTCATCCTAAATCAGACAGGTTTTTTACATGAATGATACATTGGAGATAATATCAGACAAGCACTGGAAACAGTAGAATACTAGGAAATATCGGGGACACCAGGCCTGGTTTTCATAGCTGATTTTGAAAAGGCTTTTGATAAAGTACGCCTGGAGTATATATATAAATGCCTAGAATATTTCAATTTTGGGGAATCTCTTATAAAATGGTTTAAAGTTATGTATAGTAACACTAGGTGTAAAATAGTAAATAATGGCTACATCTCAGAAAGTTTTAAACTATCTAGAGGAGTAAAACAAGGTTATCCACTCTCGGCATATCTATTTATTATTGCAATCGAAATGTTAGCTGTTAAAATTAGATCCAACAATATTAAGGGATTAGAAATCCGTGGCTTAAAAACTAAGGTGTCATTGTACGCTGATGATTCATGTTTTCTTTTAAAACCACAATTAGAATCTCTCCACGGCCTCATAGAGGATCTAGATACTTTTGCTATCCTCTCTGGATTAAAACCAAATTATGATAAGTGTACTATATTACGCATTGGATCACAAAAAAATGCACATTTTACATTACCGTGTAGTTTACCAATTAAATGGTCTGACGGAGATGTGGACATACTCGTTATACAAATCCTAAAAGAAAGAAATTCTCACTCCAATCAATTTTTATAGAAAGTTAGCAAAAATAGATAAGATCTTGCAACCATGGAAAGGAAAATACCTGTCTATTTGTGGAAAAAAAATCACCCTGATTAACTCTTTAGTCATATCACAGTTTACCTATTTGCTTATGTTTTTACCTACAACTAGTGACCTGCTTTTTAAATTATATGAACAAAAAATAATCAATTTTATTTAAAATGGCAAGCCAGACAAAATTAAAATGGCCTATTTATATAACAAATATGAATTTGGAGGGCAGAAATTATAAAATATTAAAGCATTAGACCTCTCACTAAAGGCATTAGTCATACAAAAGTTATACTTACATCAAAACTGGTTCTCTAGTAAATTGGTAGGAATGTCTCATCCTATGTTCAAGAATGGCCTTTTTCCCTTTATTCAGATTACAACTGCTCACTTTCGGTTGTTTGAAAAGGAAATAATCTCCAAAATATCGTTATTTTTTAAACAACCCTTAGAAAGTTGGTTGCAATTTCAGTTTAATCCACCTGAAAAGACAGAACAAATAATACAAAAAATATTGTGGTTAAACGCAAATATGCTAATTGATTTAAAAAAAAGTATTTTTGCGAAGACATTTTTTAAAAAGGTATCATTTTTGTGAATGATATCATAAATAGGACTGGTGGAGTTATGTCACACATGCAGCTAACACAGACATATGGAAATGTCTGCTCTACCCAAAATTACAAACAACTAATTGAAGCATTACCACAAAAATGGAAGAGGCAAGTAGAAGGGGAAAAAGTAAGGAACTTGTATGTCGGCCCTGCATTAAAGAACATAAATGGTTAAAGAAAAGTGTGATAAATAAAAACATATACCAATTTCATTTAAGGACCATTTAAGGACCGATTCCATGGCACATGGTTTAGGAATTGATACGCAAAACAACGCCGGATCCAAAACTTCACATTTTTCAATTTAAATTACTATACAAAATTCTTGCAACCAATAGAATGCTTTATACAGTTGAAGTCGGAAGTTCACATACACCTTGGCCAAATACATTTAAACTCAGTTTTCACAATTCCTGACATTTATTCCTAGTAAAAATTCCTTGTCTTACATCAGTTAGGATCACCACTTTATTTTAAGAATGTGAAATGTCAGAATAATAGTAGAGATAATGATTTATGTCAGCTTTTATGTCTTTCATCACATTCCCAGTGGGTCAGAAGTTTACATACACTCAATTAGTATGTGGTAGCATTGCCTTTAAATTGTTTAACTTGGGTCAAACATTTAGGGTAGCCTTCCACAAGCTTTTTTTGGCCCATTCCTCCTGACAGAACTGGTGTAACTGAGTCACGTTCGTAGGGCTCCTTGCTCACACACGCCTTTTCGGTTCTGCTCACAAATTCTCTATAGGATTGAGGTCAGGGCTTTGTGATGGACACTCCAGTACCTTGACTTTGTTGTCCTTAAGCCATTTTGCCACAACTTTGGAAGTATGCTTGGGGTCATTGTCCATGTGGAAGACCCATTTGCGACCAAGCTTTAACTGCCTGACTGATGTCTTGAGATGTTGCTTCAATATATCCACATAATTTTCCTTCCTCATGATGTCATCTATTATGTGAAGTGCACCAATCACTCCTGCAGAAAAGCACCCTCAACATGATGCTGCCACCCCCGTGCTTCACGGTTGGGGTGGTGTTGTTCGGCTTGCAAGCCTACCTGTCACGTTTGTCGAAAGGAGGAGCGGACCAAAGTGCAGCGTGTGTGTCGTTCCACATTTTATTTACACTGTGAAACTATGCAATACATATAAATAAACTGAATAACAAAAACAACAAACCGTGACGCAGAGGTGAAACATACACTGACTCAAAGATAATCTCCCACAAACCCAGGTGGAAAAAACCCTACTTAAGTATGATCTCCAATTAGAGACAACGAGGACCAGCTGCCTCTAATTGGAGATCATCCCAAACAAAACCCCAACATAGAAATACAAAACTAGAACCTGAACATAGAAAGAGAGAACATGGAGAAAAAAAACCTGTCACGCCCTGACCTACTCTACCCTAGAAAAAAACATATTTCTATGGTCAGGACGTGACACCCCCGTGCTTCACGGTTGGGATGGTGTTCTTCGGCTTGCAAGCGTCCCCCTTTTTCCTCCAAACATAACGATGGTCATTATGGCCAAACAGTTCTATTTTTGTTTCATCAGACCAGAGGACCTTTATCCAAAAAGTATGATCTTTGTCCCCATGTGCAGTTGCAAACTGTAGTCTGGCTTTTTTATGGCGGTTTTGGAGAAGTGGCTTCTTCCTTGCTTAGCGGCCTTTCAGGTAAAACGATATAGGACTCGTTTTACTGTAGATATAGATACTTTTGTACCTGTTTCCTCCAGCATCTTCACAAGGTCCTTTGCTGTTGTTCTGGGATTGATTTGCACTTTTTGCACTAAAGTACGTTCATCTCTAGGAGACAGAATGCGTCTCCTTCCTGATCGGAATGATGGCTGTGTGGTCCCATGGTGTTTATACTTGCGTACTATTGTTTGTACAGATGAACGTGGCAACTTCAGGCATTTGGAAATTGCTCCCAAGGATGAACCAGACTTGGAGGCCTAAAAAAACAATTCTGAGGTCTTGGCTGATTTCTTTTGATTTTCCCATGATGTCAAGCAAAGAGGCACTAAGTTCGAAGGTAGGTCTTGAAATACATCCACAGGTGCACCTCCAATTGACTCAAATTATGTCAATTAGCCTATCAGAAGCTTCTAAAGCCATGACATCCTTTTCTGGAATTTCCCAAGCTGTTTAAAGGCACAGTCAACTTAGTGTATTTAAACTTCTGACCCACTGGAATTGTGATACAGTGAATTATAAGTGAAATAATCTGTCTGTAAATAATTGTTGGAAAAATGACTTGTGTCATGCACAAAGTAGATGTCCTAACCGACTTTCCAAAACTATAGTTTGTTAAATGTGGTTGAAAAATGAGTTTTAATGACTCCAACCTAAGTGTATGTAAACTTCCGACTTCAACTGTATATGGGGGATACAATCTTCCCAGCTCTGCAGATTTTGCTGTGAGGAGGCAGAGTCATTAGATCATTTATTTTGGTATTGTCCATATGTAGCTCATTTTTGGTCACAGGTCCAGGAATGGCTGAAGACTTGCAACATTTGACTTGAACTAACGCTGCAGATGGCAAAACTGGGTAATTTGAAAAGCCATAGTCAATCAATCAATAATATAATAATTATTTGAGCAAAAATGTTTATTTTTAATTTACAATCTG
This sequence comes from Salmo trutta, assembly GCF_901001165.1. Taxonomy (NCBI): domain Eukaryota; kingdom Metazoa; phylum Chordata; class Actinopteri; order Salmoniformes; family Salmonidae; genus Salmo; species Salmo trutta. The sequence goes on along the minus strand of NC_042986.1, from coordinate 10,206,229 downwards.
TAGAAGCTATGAGACTAGAAAGGTTCAGTACTTTTGTGAAGCATCACAGCACAGTTGAAAAATATATGGCAAATAAAAATCCAAAATGGATGGTGTTAAGAGATAGATGGGAGGGGTTGAATGGAGCTGAAGGGTGGGACTAATAACAAGATAAACAATGTAAAACAGACGGGGTCTGTAAAATGTATATAGGTTCAGCAATTTTGTGAAAGAGCACAGTTACAAATAGAAATCAAACTGGATGGACATCAGAAATAGAGGAAAGACTAAAAACAAACAAAATATAACTATTGTAAAATAGATTGTGTCTGTAAAATGTGTATAAGATGCATAAACTGAAGGTAGAAGCCTAAGTGTTATTGTTTATTAGTTTACTCCAATTGGGGGGGAAGGGTGGTAGGGTTTGCGGGGAATAATAAAAGGTATATTCTTAAAAAGTATGTATATCTATATAGGTATGTGTATGTACACTGCTCAAAAAAATAAAGGGAACACTTAAACAACACAATGTAACTCCAAGTCAATCACACTTCTGTGAAATCAAACTGTCCACTTAGGAAGCAACACTGATTGACAATAAATTTAACATGCTGTTGTGCAAATGGAATAGACAACAGGTGTAAATTATAGGCAATTAGCAAGACACCCCCAATAAAGGAGTGGTTCTGCAGGTGGTGACCACAGACCACTTCTCAGCTCCTATGCTTCCTGGCTGATGTTTTGGTCACTTTTGAATGCTGGCGGTGCTTTCACTCTAGTGGTAGCATGAGACGGAGTCTACAACCCACACAAGTGGCTCAGGTAGTGCAGCTCATCCAGGATGGCACATCAATGCGAGCTGTGGCAAGAAGGTTTGCTGTGTCTGTCAACGTAGTGTCCAGAGCATGGAGGCGCTACCAGGAGACAGGCCAGTACATCAGGAGACGTGGAGGAGGCCGTAGGAGGGCAACAACCCAGCAGACCGCTACCTCCGCCTTTGTGCAAGGAGGAGCAGGAAGCGCACTGCCAGAGCCCTGCAAAATGACCTCCAGCAGGCCACAAATGTGCATGTGTCTGCTCAAACGGTCAGAAACAGACTCCATGAGGGTGGTATAAGGGCCCGACGTCCACAGGTGGGGGTTGTGCTTACAGCCCAACACCGTGCAGGACGTTTGGCATTTGCCAGAGAACACCAAGATTGGCAAATTCGCCACTGGCGCCCTGTGCTCTTCACAGATGAAAGCAGGTTCACACTGAGCACGTGACAGACGTCTGGAGACGCCGTGGAGAACGTTCTGCTGCCTGCAACATCCTCCAGCATGACCGGTTTGGCGGTGGGTCAGTCATAGTGTGGGGTGGCATTTCTTTGGGCGGCCGCACAGCCCTCCATGTGGTCGCCAGAGGTAGCCTGACTGCCATTAGGTACCGAGATGAGATCCTCAGACCCCTTGTGAGACCATATGCTGGTGCGGTTGGCCCTGAGTTCCTCCTAATGCAAGACAATGCTAGACCTCATGTGGCTGGAGTGTGTCAGCAGTTCCTGCAAGAGGAAGGCATTGATGCTATGGACTGGCCCGCCCGTTCCCCAGACCTGAATCCAATTGAGCACATCTGGGACATCATGTCTCGCTCCATCCACCAATGCCACGTTGCACCACAGACTGTCCAGGAGTTGGCGGATGCTTTAGTCCAGGTCTGGGAGGAGATCCCTCAGGAGACCATCCACCACCTCATCAGGAGCATGCCCAGGCGTTGTAGGGAGGTCATACAGGCACATGGAGGCCACACACACTACTGAGCCTCATTTTGACTTGTTTTAAGGACATTACATCAAAGTTGGATCAGCCTGTAGTGTGGTTTTCCACTTTAATTTTGAGTGTGACTCCAAATCCAGACCTCCATGGGTTGCTAAATTGGATTTCCATTGATTATTTTTGTGTGATTTTGTTGTCAGCACATTCAACTATGTAAAGAAAAAAGTATTTAAGATTATTTCATTCAGATCTAGGATGTGTTATTTTAGTGTTCCCTTTATTTTTTTGAGCAGTGTATATGTATGCATGTGTGTATGTACGTGTATGTATATGGATATATATATTTACCAAAAAAGATATGGGGAATTGGAAATGATGCAGACAATTACATTGATGGAAGTAACAATCTTTCCGCAATATTAAGCTGATCCACCCCTAAGAAAAAAAAACTCAATGTTAAAGTTAACACTGGAGAATTTGCTGTGTGGAATAACAAAGATGATATCTCAGCCAAACGTTAGATTGCTCTTATATGGACCATTCTTTATTGCTGTTCTATATTATATAATTCTATCTAAGGGATAATCAATGAGGGGCTATGCATTTTTTGGAAAATTATGAAAAAACGTGGAAGGTGTGTTCCACGACGTGCTAGAGGAGTGGAACTGACCTTCCACAGACTTGCATTATTTTCCAGAGAATGCATAGAGCCCCGAGTTGATTATCACATTTTTACCATGGCTATAATTTAACACATTTACCACTAGAAATGTGTTCATTTGCCAGTAGAAATGTGTTCAACATCCACTGAAGTAGCTAATACGTTTACTAGATAGCTAAACTACCACTGCAACTACTGTAGCTAACCAAATCATCAGTCCTAGCTTGCCATTATGAAAAACCAATTCAACAATGCCAAGAATGTTTTCAATTCGACGTATGCTTCAAAGGCAGCTCAAATATAGAAGATGTAAGAATAAACTAAAGCCATTGAATTCTAGGGTGAAAATATACTGTTCGTTATAGGGAAATTATAGACACTCTAAAATGCCCTTCAATCCAATCAGAAATAAGTATTCAACAATGCTATGGTATAACCTAGAATAATAAAATATTCTTTAAGATTCTACAGGTTCTGATTTGATCTAGCCTACTGTTCTACGGATGTGTTTTAGTGTTGTGTTTTCCTCTGACTGCGCAGCATATGGAGGGGATTATCTAGGTCAGCAAGTTTTAGTGCTGCTGTCTCTTTAAAACGTTATGAGATTAGTCAAACCACATCCAGGTTTATACTGAAATTCATTCCCAGTGTTATAAGAAGAGGTTCTCTTCCTTGGATAAATATATTTCAATAACTGCTGCAGCAGGTGAATAGGAGAAACCAAATGTGCAAATATAGCCACAGGTAGCATTTTTTTGTTGTTTTCAATCTCTCATAGCAAGTGGCCAAAATACAGATAGCCTACTAAAATACGCTGGAAAATATACATTCCAGACAGTCTAATAAAGTAAACAGATTCGTCCATCAAATGGCAGTGAGACGACTGTCCACGTTGACCAGCGCTGAACATGCCTAATCTGATTTAGCCTACTGTTTGCACTGACTGACCAAAGGATTTTGGAGAAGTAGGTTACCGCGCAGATCCATTCATTGCCGGTCCCCACAAAGTTTACATCTCTATTAACCCCATTATATTTACCTGCTTTGAGTTCAGAAAATTTGACACAAGTTTACACAATATTTGTAAAAAAAACAAACACGTCAATTAAGGCCATTTCGATCGTTTCTATTTGACAAATGTAATAGAGCCCCATGGGTGCAAACCAGGACTGTCCCACACATAAATTACTAACAAACATCTTCACAAAATGGTTGAAATTACACATTACAAAATATGTCACCAAAAATATGTCGACTATGCTCACCATGATAGCTTCTTGTGCAGGGGATGAGGAGAAGAAAGTAAAATAACGATGAGCTCGTTTCAGAAGCCTGCAGCCTGAGGTGTGCGATATCTGAAGATAATCCCATGAGTGACGCAACCGTAATACTATTCAGGATTAGTGACCTAAATAGTACATTTATTACATTTCAAAAGCAGTACATTTACATTATAATTGGCTGTATTCAACCCATGCCAAAATTGCTTTATAAATCTAGCACAGAGGTTTTCGCTGTTACACAAGTGGAATAAGGAATATATCCTCTTTTGAAAAACAATTCATATGCAGTTACTAAACTATTATGTAACAAAATATAAATACAATATTGTTAACAGTATTATTTGTGTTATTTCACAGGAATAAGAACAACTTAATGTAAAGTGTTACTAAAACCTGATTGTGTGCTTTATCTACCAAATTCATGACAACTATAGATATACAAACAAACACATTTAATAAGACAATTATTTGAAAAGAGATAATACTTTTGTCAGACAATACATTTGTTTTTCCAATACAGTAGTCACTTGATACACTGCACTTTAATAAAAATGCTTTTGAAATCTTTACAGACAGATTTAATTTATAATTCACTGTATCACAATTCCAGTGGGTCAGAAGTTTACATACATGAAGTTGATTGTCTTTAAACAGCTTGGAAAATTCCAGAAAAGGATGTCATGGCTTTAGAAGCTTCTGATAGGCTAATTGACATAATTTGAGTCAATTGGAGGTGTACCTGTGGATGTATTTCAAGGCCCACCTTCAAACTCAGTGCCTCTTTGCTTGACATCATGGGAAAATCAAAAGAAAAATCAGCCATGACCTCAGAATTGTTTTTTTAGGCCTCCACAAGTCTGGTTCATCCTTGGGAGCAATTTCCAAACGCCTGAAGTTACCACGTTCATCTGTACAAACAATAGTACCAAGTATAAACACCATGGGACCATGCAGCCGTCATACCGCTCAGGAAGGAGACGCGTTCTGTCTCCTAGAGATGAACGTACTTTGGTGCGGAAAGTGCAACTCAATCCCAGAACAACAGCAAAGGACCTTGTGAAGATGCTGGAGGAAACAGGTACAAAAGTATCTATATCCACAGTAAAACGAGTCCTATATCGACATAACCTGGAAGTCCGCTCAGCAAGGAAGAAGCCACTGCTCCAAAACCGCCATAAAAAAAGCCAGACTATGGTTTGCAACTGCACATGGGGACAAAGATTGTACTTTTTGGAGAAATGTCCTCTGGTCTGATGAAACAAAAATAGAACTGTTTGGCCATAATGACCATTGTTATGTTTGGAGGAAAAAGAGGGAGGCTTGCAAGCCGAAGAACACCATCCCAACCGTGAAGCACGGGGGTGGCAGCATCATGTTGCGAGTGTGCTTTGCTGCAGGAGGGACTGGTGCACTTCACAAAGTAGATGGCATCATGAGGTAGGAAAATTATGTGGATATATTGAAGCAACATCTCAAGAAATCAGTCAGGAAGTTAAAGCTTGGTCGCAAATGGGTCTTCCACATGGACAAGGCCTACAAACCTGACTCAGTTACATCAGCTCTGTCAGGAGTAATGGGCCAAAATTCACACAACTTATTGTGGGAAGCTTATGGAAGGCTACCCAACATTTTTGACCCAAGTTAAACAATTTAAAAGGCAATGCTACCAAATACTAATTGAGTGTACGTAAACTTCTGACCCACTAGGAATGTGATGAAAGAAATAAAAGCTGAAGGGGCACAATGACAGATTTTTAACTTGTCAGCTCAGGGATTCAATCCAGCAACCTTTCGGTTACTGGCCCAACACTAACCAACAGGCTACCTGCCGCCAATGGCTCTAACACAACAAAATGTGGAAAAAGTCAAGGGATGTGAGTACTTTCTGAAGGCACGGTAAAGATAAGTTTAAGATTCCACATTCTAATTATTTAGTTGTTCAAACGTTTAATTCATGAATTTAGTCATTCATTAATATACACACCCGTTTGCGGATCCTGTACAGCACCAGGTCAATGATCTCTTTGCCAATAGTTTGGTGTCAACATGCGTAATTGTTGGCAGCATCCTCTTTGCCAGTGATGAGTTGTTCAGGAAGGATAACTGGTGGTAAGTCCCAGTGCGCACCTCATCTGAGGAGAGAAAATTAGCTGCTCATGAGGGTTGTGAATGAGGAGCTCGATACCAAGAAAGCAAGGAATCATATGCAGCCACACCTCTTTTCGATAAGAAACGAGGCTTACCAATGACTGTAGGCTCCAGGTCTACAAACACAGCCCTGGGGACATAAATCCCAGTACTGGTCTCACTGAAGAAGGTGAGGAAGAAGTCATCTCCTCCTCCGATGGTCTTGTCGCATCTATCCATCTGGCTGGATCCCATGTTCCAGGCAGTAGAGCTTCCAGCAGGTATTACCCATCTGGACGCCAGCCTGACTCACGTGGACGGATATGCACTCACTGGTGGGGAAAACCTTATTTAATTAGAATCAAACTCTAACAAAATGTTTGGACACTTGTTCTATACAATCAGAATATCTTCTCAGTATTAAAAACAAATCATCCGTTTGCCTACCTCAAAATAGTTTATAAAAGAGAGACTTTGTTGCAGCAGCGCAACAATGTATCATTGTAGTGAGTGACGGTAGTAACATTGTAACAGCATCAGATTCTTTCTGCTCTAAAGAAGGCTAAATAATTCAGAATAATTTATATCTGCCTTATAGTAGGTTATGCTAGTGTAACGTAGGCTATCCATCACCGATATATGCCTACAGGGCTGTGCACAGATCTTTTGGGGGGCATGTGCTCAACCAAAAAAATGGCAGGGCCTCCTGGGTGGTGCAGCGGTCTAAGGTCCTGCATCGCAGTGCTTGAGGCATCACTACAGACCCAGGTTTGATCCCAGGCTGTGTCACAGCCGGCCATGACTGGGAGACCCATGAGGCGGCGCACAATTGGCCCAGCGTCGTCCGGGTTAGGAGAGGATTTGGCCGGCCGGGATTTCCTTGTCCCATAGCGCTCTAGCAACTCCTTGGGCGCCTGCAAGCTGACTTTGGTCGCCAGCTGAATGATGTTTCCTCCAACACATTGGTGCGTCTGGCTTCTCAGTTAAACGAGCAGTGTGTCAACAAGCAGTGCGGCTTGGCAGGGTTGCGTTTCGGAGGGCGCATGACTCTCGATCTTCGTCTCTCCCAAGTCCGTAGGGGAGTTGCAGCGATGGGACAAGACTTGAACTACCAATTGCGGTAAAAGTACAACAAAAAAAGCAGCTTTGGCAGCGATTACAGCTGTGGGTCTTTCTGGGTAAGTCTATAAGAGTTTTCCACACCTGGATTGTGCAACATTTGCCCATTATCCTTTTCAAAATTCTTCTAGCTCTGTCAAATTGGTTGTTGATCATTGCTGGACAACCAATTTCAGGTCTTGCCATAGATTTTCAAGTAGATTCACGTCAAAACTCAGGAACATTCGCTGTCTTCTTGGTAAGCAACACCAGTGTAGATTTGGCTTTGTGTTTTAGGTTATTGTCCTGCTGAAAGGTGAATTCATCTCCCGGTGTCTGGTGGAAAGCAGACTGAACCAGGTTCTCTAGGATTTTGCCCACGCTTAGCTCCATTCCATTTAGTTTTTATTCTGACAAACTCCTTAGTCCTTAACGATTACAAGCATACCCATAACATGATGCAGCTACCACTATGCTTGAAAATATGGAGAGTGGTACTCAGTAGTGTGTTGTGTTAGATTGGCCCTAAACATAACACTTTTTATTCAGGACAAAAAGTTAATTGCTTTGCCACATTTCTGCAGTGTTACGTGCCTTCATGCAAACAGGATGCATGTTTTGGAATATTTTTATTCTGTGCAGGGTCATAGCCGTGGTAAGAAGCTTGGGGTTGGGGGTGCTGCGATTATTTTGGAGGGGGTGCTTATACAGGACCAGTAAACTACTTTTAAACTAAATGTACATTTAAACTAAATGTATTTGAGTGTTTACCAGCATTTTGTAGTCTGATAATTATCTGTACAAAACAGTTAATCTGATAATCAATATAAAAATACTTGCTTGATATACGTTTTCCAGTTAATTGAAATACCTTGCAAATGCAACTTTTTTTATATGTGAAAACTTAAAATGGTCTATTCATTCCTTTTCTATTTTAGAAGACGCTAATCCAGAGCAATTTACAGTAGTGAGTGCATACATTTTTCATACTTTTTCATAGTGCTCCCTCATGGGAATAGAACCCACAACCCTAGCATGCAAGTGCCATGCTCTGCCAATTGAGGCACATCATCACAAACCACTTGATGTCTCAATGTACTTAATTACTGTATTGTGCATTGTTTAACTTCATGGTGATTGAAAATGTACAGGTACAAACCTAGATGACCTGCCAATGTAAAATACAGTAATGTACATTTATTTACATTAAGCGGATTGTAGGATTTTAAATTAATACTGCACAAAAAGTGGTTGTTTTCCATCTTATTTGATCAAGAAAAATATTGAATTTAATGTGGATGTTTTGTGTCTTTGCCCATAACTTTGCACATTTTGATGTAAATGTTTGAGTACAGGGTCTTGTTCTTTCTGGATTCCATTAGAATGACAATCGCAGAGAAAATGACAGGGCAACATGTCTTACAATTCCAACTATTGAATCCTGCAAGATACTGTTCTTAATTATACACCTACCTTTTTTTTGCCAAAGCTGAGATGCTCTCTGGCAACTGAGTTAGGAAGGACGCCTGTTTCTACGTAGAGACTGGGTGTATTGAGACGCCATCCAAAGTGTAATTAATAATATCACCATGCTCAAAGAGATATTCAGTCTGCTTTTTTTACCGATCTTACAATTGATTATCTTCGTGAGGCATTGGAAAATCTCCCTGGTCTTTGTGGTTGACTCTGTGTTCAAAAATTCACTGTTCGACTGAGGGATCATACAGATAATTGTATGTGTGGGGTACAGAGATGAGGTTTCATTTTTTTTTTTAAATCACTTGTTAAGCAAATTTTTACTCCTGAACTTATTTAGGCTTGCCATAACAAAGGGGCTCAATGCTTATTGACGCAAGACATTTCAGCTTAAAATGTTTAATTAACCTGTAAACATTTTCAAAAACATAATTCTACTTTGACTTTATGGGATATTGTGTGTAGGCCAGTGACAAAACATCTCAATTGAATTTATTTTAAATTCCGGCTGTAACACAACAAAATGTGGAAAAACTCAAGGGGTGTGAGTACATTCTGAAGGCACTGTAGACAAAGCTTACTGACACAACAAACACTTTTACACTCATATGCTGCTGCTACTCTGTTCTTTATTTTACTCTTATTATTATCATTCCTCATGTCTAGTCACGTTACCCTGCCTTCATGTACATATCTACCTCAAATACCTTGCACCTCTGCACATTAATCTGGTAGTGGTATTCCCTGTGTTTATTTTTATTTATTTTATTTTTATTTTTTTATTTCACCTTTATTTAACCAGGTAGGCAAGTTGAGAACAAGTTCTCATTTACAATTGCGACCTGGCCAAGATAAAGCAAAGCAGTTCGACAACATACAACAACACAGAGTTACACATGGAGTAAACAACATACAGTCAATAATACAGTAGAAAAAAATAAGACTATATACAATGTGAGCAAATGATGTGAGATAAGGGAGGTAAAGGCAAAAAAAATGCCATGGTGGCAAAGTAAATAAAGTATAGCAAGAAAAACACTGGAATGGTAGATTTGTAGTTTGAAGAAAGTTCAAAGTTCAAATCTAAATAATATGGTGCAAAGGAGCAAAATAAATAAATACAGTAGGGGAAGAGGTAGTAGTTTGGGCTAAATTATAGATGGGCTATGTACAGGTGCAGTGATCTGTGAGCTGCTCTGACAGCTGGTGCTTAAAGCTAGTGAGGGAGATAAGTGTTTCCAGTTTCAGAGATTTTTGTAGTTCGTTCCAGTCATTGGCAGCAGAGAACTGGAAGGAGAGACGACCAAAGGAGGAGTTGGCTTTAGGGGTGACCAGAGAGATATACCTGCTGGAGCGCGTGCTACAGGTGGGTGCTGCTATGGTGACCAGTGAGCGGAGATAAGGGGGGACTTTACCTAGCAGGGTCTTGTAGATGACCTGGAGCCAATGTGTTTGGCGACGATTATGAAGTGAAGGCCAGCCAACGAGAGCATACAGGTTGCAGTGGTGGGTTGTATATGGGGCTTTGGTGACAAAACGGATGGCACTGTGATAGACTGCATCCAGCTTGTTGAGTAGGGTATTGGAGGCTATTTTGTAAATGACATCGCCGAAGTCGAGGATTGGTAGGATGGTCAGTTTTACGAGGGTATGTTTGGCAGCATGAGTGAAGGATGCTTTGTTGCGAAATAGGAAGCCAATTCTAGATTTCACTTTGGATTGGAGATGATTGATGTGAGTCTGGAAGGAGAGTTTACAGTCTAACCAGACACCTAGGTATTTGTAGTTGTCCACAAATTCTAAGTTAGAACCGTCCAGAGAAGTTATGCTGGATGGGCGGGCAGGTGCAGGCAGCGATCGGTTGAAGAGCATGCATTTAGTTTTACTTGTGTTTAGGAGCAGTTGGAGACCACGGAAGGAGAGTTGAATGGCATTGAAGCTCGTCTGGAGGGTTGTTAACACAGTGTCCAAAGAAGGGCCAGAAGTATACAGAATGGTGTCGTCTGCGTAGAGGTGGATCAGAGATTCACCAGCAGCAAGAGCGACATCATTTATGTATACAGAGAAAAGAGTTGGCCCAAGAATTGAACCCTGTGGTACCCCCATAGAGACTGCCAGAGGTCCAGACAGTAGGCCCTCCGATTTGACACACTGAACTCTGTCAGAGAAGTAGTTGGTGAACCAGGCGACGCAATCGTTTGAGAAACCAAGGCTACTAAGTCTGCCGATGAGGATGTGGTGATTAACAGAGTCAAAAGCTTTGGCCAGGTCAATGAATACGGCAGCACAGTATTGTTTCTTATCGATGGCGGTTACGATGTCGTTTAGGACCTTGAGCGTGGCTGAGGTGCACCCATGACCAGCTCTGAAACCAGATTGCATAGCGGAGAGGGTGCGGTGGGATTCGAAATAGTCGGTAATCTGTTTGTTGACTTGGCTTTCGAAGACCTTAGAAAGGCAGGGTAGGATGGATATAGGTCTGTAGCAATTTGGGTCAAGAGTGTCACCTCCTTTGAAGAGGGGGATGACAGCAGCTGCTTTCCAATCTATGGGAATCTCAGACAACACGAAAGAGAGGTTGAACAGGCTAGTAATAGGGGTTGCAATAATTTTCGGCAGATAATTTTAGAAAGAAAGGGTCCAGATTGTCAAGCCCAGCTGATTTGTAGGGGTCCAGATTTTGCAGCTCTTTCAGAACATCAGCTGAATGGATTTGGGAGAAGGAGAAATGGGGAGGCTTGGGCGAGTAGCTGTGGGGTGTGCAGTGCTGTTGAATGCAGTAGGGGTAGTTAGGTGGAAAGCATGGCCAGCCGTAGAAAAATGCTTATTGAAATTCTCAATTATAGTGGGCTTATCGGTGGTGACAGAGTTTCCTATCCTCAGTGCAGTGGGCAGTTGGGAGGAGGTGTTCTTATTCTCCATGGACTTTACAATGTCCCAGAACTTTTTTAGAGTTGGAGTTGCACGAAGCAAATTTCTGTTTGAAAAAGCTAGCCTTGGCGTTTCTAACTGCCTGTGTGTATTGGTTTCTAACTTCCCTAAAAAGTTGCATATCGCGGGGGCAGTTCGATGCTAATGCAGAACGCCACAGGATATTTTTGTATTGGTTAAGGGCAGTCAGGTCTGGGGAGAACCAAGGGCTATATCTGTTCCTGGTTCTAAATTTCTTGAAAGGGGCATGCTTATTTAAGATGGAGAGGAAGGCATTTTTTTTAAATAACCAGGCATCCTCTACTGACGGGATGAGGTCAATATCCTTCCAGGATACCAGGGCCAGGTCGATTAGAAAGGCTTGCTCGTTGAAATGTTTCAGGGAGCGTTTGACAGTGATGAGTGGAGGTCGTTTGACCGCTGACCCATTACGGGTGCAGGCAATGAGGCAGTGATCGCTGAGATCTTGGTTGAAAACAGCAGAGGTGTAATTAGAGGGCAGATTGGTTAGGATGATATCTATGAGGGTGCCAGTGTTTGCGGCTTTGGGGTTGTACCTGGTGGGTTCATTAATAATTTGTGTGAGATTGAGGGCATCAAGCTTGGATTGTAGAATGGCTGGGGTGTTAAGCATGTCCCTGTTTAGGTCGCCTAGTAGCACGAGCTCTGAAGATAGATGGGGGGCAATCAGTTCACATATGGTGTCCAGAGCACAGCTAGGGGCCGAGGGGGGTCTATAGCAGGCGGCAACGGTGAGAGACTTGTTTTTGGAGAGGTGGATTTTTAAAAGTAGAAGTTCAAATTGTTTGGGTACAGACCTGGATAGCAGGACAGAACATGTGTGTATAGCAACATTTTATTTTATTCCTATTTTATTTTAATTATTCTTTTTAAACTCTGCATCGTTGGGAATGGCTCGTAAGCAAACATTTCACGGTAAAGTCTACACCAATCACTGTGCAAATGTACACAGCAAAATCAATGGTGCACATTTAACTCTGAAGGAGTCCTACTGCACTGAAGTTAAAATAAGACATTTGAAGGTGTTAAAGATTTAACTAGTGGTGTTAAAATAACACTTTTGAAAGTGTTGAAGATGTCTCTGTTGCAGTGTTCACCATTTTAATATTAAAGTGTTCAAAAGGAACAGGTGCGTCAAAGCTGGGACCGAGAGACTGAAAAACAGCTTCTCTCTCAAGGCCATCAGACTGTTAAACAGCCATCACTAACATTGAATGACTGCTGCCAACATACTGACTCAAATCTCTAGCCACTTTAATAATAAAAAATTGGATGTAATATAAATGTATCACTAGTCACTTTAAACAATGCCACTTTATATAATGTTTACATACCCTACATTACTCATCTCATATGTATATACTGTACTCTATACCATCTACTGCATCTTGCCTATGCCGTTCGGCCATCGCTCATCCATATATTTATATGTACATATTCTTTACACTTGTGTGTATAAGGTAGTTGTGAAATTGTTAGGAATTGTTAGATATTACTGCACGGTCGGAACTAGAAGCACAAGCATTTTGCTACACTCGCATTAACATCTGCTAACCATGTGTATGTGACCAATAACATTTGATGGAACTTGATTGTGGTGTTTGCATAGCTCTACTGTAAAACATAACACTTGATTTAGAGTAAACTGGACTCCCTTTGCTTAGTGTGACTCTGTTACACAGTGAGAGTAAGACATTTACACCTGTAGTTTTACTTTAAATCATTTCCGGGGTGTTATTTTAAAACTGTATGGTGTTAAGATTAATTTGTTAACACCCATGACTGTATGTTAGTGACAGAGACATAGTTGTTGGATTATTTCCTTTTAAAGACCTGTGGCTTTCACCAAGTGAGTTCCTGGGCGAATGTTATCATTAAAATTAAACTATGACAGCGCGTTACATATGTTTTATTCTAGCACAGTAGTGTTAGGAAACTCCTGGTTTACAGGCCACATCAAGCCTGCAAGTCACGTTATGCTGGCTTGCAAAGTGATCCAGCCAGAATTAGGATATCCAACAGTTGGAATATTTAATCACCCGCAACCTGCATCCAGAATTACCTTCAGGGTTAGGATACTTCCGAAAAAAACACTACCTAAACCATTTAAACTGGAACAACCATTTCAGTAACGGGTGCAATAAATCTGACTACTTGGATTAGTTTAGAAAAATGTACATTATTTTTCTTTGTGTAGCATAAGATTAATCAATGTACATGTATACTGAACAAAAATATAATGTGTAATATAATTGTCATGGCTGTCGTAAGAACGGGACCAAGGCGCAGCGTGTGTAGAGTTCCACATCTTTATTCAAAAGTGAAACTTCAAGCAAAAACAAATCAAATAAACGAACAACTAAACGTGACTACGTGGTGCACAGGCACAAAACAATATCCTACAAACACAGGTGGGAAAAATAGCTACTTAAATATGATCCCCAATTAGAGACAACGATTACCAGCTGCCTCTAATTGGGAATCATACAAAACACCAACATAGAAAATATAAACTAGAACACAACATAGAAATATAAACTAGACTACCCCGTAGTCACGCCCTGACCTACTACACCATAGAGAAACAAGGGCTCTCTACGGTCAGGGCGTGACAATAATATAATATAATTAAAGTACTGATCCCATGTTTCATGTGCTGAAATAAATGACACCAGAAATGTTCACAACGTGCAAAAAACATTTCTCTATAATTTGGTTCAGAAGTGTGTTTACATCCCTGTTAGTGAGCATTTCTCCGTTGCAAAGACAATCCATCCACCTGACAGGTGTGGCATATCAAGAAGTTGATTATACAGCATGATCATTACACAGGTGCACCTTGTACTGGGGACAATAAAAGGCCACTCTAAAATGTGCAGTTTTGTCACACAACACAATGCTACAGATGTCTCAAGTGTTGAGGGAGCGCGTGAATGGCATGCTGACTACAGGAATGTCCACCAGAGCTGTTGCGAGATAATTGAATGTTCATTTCTCTACCATAAGCCACCTCCAACATCATTTTTGAGAATTTGGCAGTACGTCCAACGGGCCTCACAACCGCAGACCATGTGTAACAACGCAAGCCCAGGACCTCCTCATCTGGCTTCATCACCTGCAGGATCGTCTGAGACCAGCTACCTGGACAGATGATGAAACTGAGGAGTATTTCTGTCTTTAACAAAGCCCTTTTGTGGGGATAAAATTATTCTGATTTGCTGGGCCTGGCTCCCCAGTGGGTGGGCCTATGCCATCACAGGCCCACCCATGGCTGCACCCCTGCCCAGTCATGTGAAATCCATAGATTAAGGCCTATTGAATTTTTTTCAATTGACTAATTTCCTTATATGAACTGTAACTGATTAAAACCTTTTACTATTGTTGCATTTATATATATTTCAGTATAAAATCACAGATATTAAAAAAAAAAAGTTTAATCTCTGCAGTAGAGCATGCTGGGAAATGTGATAATGATGGGTGTGGTTTTGATGAGACTGTTTAACTCTCCACAGTGTAAAACAACTCTAGCTATTAAAAACACTGCCGGTTCTTTTACGCCACTGAGTGTTAATTTCACTCTTACAGAGTGGATTTTATTCCTGAGTCAATGTTATCAAATAAAATGTTACACTGAAAAATCAACACTGGCCAAATTGCTGTGCAACCTGTCATTACAGCCATACATTTAATCACTTTTTTCATTTTCAAAACGCAAGACAGGCGAAATAAATAAACTGTTTTACACCTGCATTTGGAGTTGAAAGTCATTCATGTTAGGGATATATCATGTCACTTCTCTGGAGTCCAGAGCAAACAAAATGATATGGTCTACTAGTGGAGGTTGCAGAATCAGATGAAAAGCATGTTCTGTCTGCACCTTGCATTCACGTTGGAGGGCCTACAGAGTGCTCATTGTCAGCCAGGTAGCCCTGTTCTTCCTCACAATTATCATAATAAATTTGCCCGAATATGTTACATCTTCATTCCATAATATGGAGGCAGTGCGATGTTACAGCTGCTTGTCTTTAGACATACAGTACCAGTCAAAAGTTTGGACACTCATTAAAGAGTTTCTTTATTTTTACTATTTTCTACATTGTAGAATTATAAACGCACACATCGAAACTATGAAATAACAGAATATGGAATCATGTAGTAACCAAAAGTGTTTAACAAATCAAAATAGATTTTATATTTGAGATTCTTCAAAGTAGCCACCCTTTGCATTGATGACAACTTTGCACACTCTTGAAATTCTCTCAACCAGCTTCACCTGGAATGCTTTTTCAACACTCTTGAAGGAGTTCCAACACATGCTGAGCACTTGTTGGCTGTTCTCTGTGGTCCAACTCTTCCCAAACCAACTCAATTGGACTGGTGGAATTGAAACAAGTTCCTTCTGGTCACTAATCTGGATATGTGCGCCCGCCTTTGTGCGTCAATGCTGATGACTGGTCATTAGTCAATCAACAAGCGCAACTTTTTGCTTCTGAAGAATATTTCAGATTTTAATGGAGACTTGCGGGCAATGGGTTAAGACCATCAAGGACAAAAATTGTATGCCAAAAAAAAAAAAAACTTTTGGGGGGAAATTATAGGCCATCACCATTGAAATGAGCATTTTGGAGATGTGCAAAGGGGCATGTGCTCTGCACTGTAGTGATGAGCAATTAACCAATATATTTTTTATTCGCTTTTAAAACAACTAATTGACTGACTTGGTTCAATTTTTGAATTCCATTTTTTTTTCTTTTTCTGTGAGCTCATTGCGCACATTGTTGAGTTTCTGTAGATAAGCCAGATCAAACCCAAACTGTGCAATGTAGTAGGGAGTTGTAGTTTCCAACATGCCAATATTCTACATATAGTAATTTATCGTAGAAAACGTGGTAATTAACTGCAATGACCATAAATCATTGCATGCCTACTTCTCACAGTGTTTCTTTTACTCCTGCTATGTAAAAGTGACAGAAAAATGTGTGCTTGAGGGATAGAGAGCAAATGAGGTATCTTTACTTGAAAATACATGATCTAAGTGATTGGTAGTTGGTATTCAGCAGTCATAAAAGTATGCCTTATTTACGTTGAAGAACTACAAAAATGTGTATTTAGTCAGACAGCATTGGCATCAGCTCTATAGAGATGAGATGACTTGGAATTAAATAAAGCCATCAAATAAAGATGTAATATACATAACAATTGAAATATTTTATTAAAGTACCGTAAAGTAATGTGAATAAATTATGGTTAATAAGTTATAAGCACTAATGGGCAGACACTACCATCAATGGATTCTTATTAATTGGTTCTGTCTTGTTACAGCATTCAATCCACATAACGCATAGTGCATTTAATGTCAAAAATATCGAACCGACTTCAAAAGCACTAATTGTTTAGCACTACTGCACAGGTAGTGCACCCTATTGGTACACGTGCCTGTAGGCCTACATTACTGACGAGTGACGATGACTATGCATTGCAAACAACCGCGAACTGATACAGTCAGTGGCGACCCGTCACTCAGGGCAGGTAAGGCAAAGCCCCACATGCCAAGCTAAAAATATATATACACACACTACCATTCCAAAATTTGGGGTCACTTAGAAATGTCCTTGTTTTTGAAAGAAAAGCAAATTTTTTGTCCTTTAAAATAACATCAAATTGATCAGAAATACAGTGTAGACATTGTTAATGTTTTAAATGACTATTGTAGCTGGAAAAGGCAGATTTTTAATGGAATATCTACATAGGCCCATTGTCAGCAACCATCACTCTGGTGTTCCAATGGCACGTTGTGTTAGCTAATCCAAGTTTATCATTTTAAAAGGCTAATTGATCATTTGAAAACCCTTTTGCAATTATGTTGGCACAGCTGAAAACTGTTGTTCTGATTAAAGAAGCAATAAAACTGGCCTTCTTTAGACTAGTTAAGTATCTGGAGCATCAGCATTTGTGGGTTTGATTACAAGCTCAAAATAGCCAGAAACTGGGTGTCTGGTTAGACCGTAAACTCTCCTTCCAGACCCTGTTGAGGCAAGGGGGCAGAATTTTCACGGCCGGATAAAAAAGTACCTGATTTAAACTGGTTACTACTCTTGCCCAGAAACGAGAATATGCATATAATTAGTAGATTTGGATAGAAAACTCTAAAGTTTCTAAAACTGTTTGAATGGCGTCTGTCAGTATAACAGAACTCATATGGCAGGCCAAAACCTGAGAAGATTCCATACAGGAAGTGCCCTGTCTGACAATTTGTTGTCCTTCTGTTGCATCTCTATCGAAAATACAGCATCTGTGCTGTAACGTGACACTTTCTAAGGCTTCCATTGGCTCTCTAAAGCTGCCAGAAAGTGGAATGGGGTGTCTGCCGTCTCTGGGCAAGGTATAGGAGCAGAGTTTGTAAGGGGTCAGCCTGGGGACAGTGAGACTGAGATGCGCGTTCACGAGACTTCTTCATTTTTTTCTTTCAGTCTTTGAATGAATACAACGTTGCCCGGTTGGAATATTATCGCTATTTTACGAGAAATAGCATAAAAATAGATTTTAAACAGTGTCGTGTCTTTGGCTATGCCGGATTAAGTGATATGACATGCTAACTTATAAAATGATTTCTCTGTAATTAATATTACCTGATTAAGCCAATCATGTAAATGTAATTAACTAGAAAGTCGGGGCACCACGGAAGAACGTTTATAGAGCTGTTATCTTCCGAATAAACTCTTAAAATACTTAGTAATATTTTACATCGATAGCAGTCAATATTAACCCTTATCTTATTTTCAGTCTCATAATGAAAGTTGTAAATTCTTGGTTATCTTCACGAACCCTGGTTAACAAGTTGAATCAGCAATACAAAATTGGGTTTAATTATTTATTTACTAAATACCTAACTAATCACACAGAATTACAAATACACAGAATACCAATGATGTCATACAGAAAACGTCCCGGTGGACGGAACCTGGTTACACAAAGGAAAGGGGGTTGGGCTTGAATGAAAGTGCGGGAAGACTTAGGAACCACAAACAGCAGCTATGCTATCGTAAATACATTATCTTATGCATTCTAAATTACCGCCCATTTGGAAAAGGAAAATGCAATAAATATTTACTCTGAGCTGCGCTTCGGTAGATTGGTCGTAGATGCTGGCCGGGTTGGCCAACAGATCTTCTTGTACTCGGAACAATGTCTCTGGTGGTAAATTGGATACGTGGTGGTATCTTCGTCTGTTTGTTAGACTGGATCCGTCGTCCGTCCTTTCCTAGCCCCCGTCGACAGCGGCCGCTGCTAACTCAACGGCTAGGAAGTATCACTTCTGTAGTGAATAAGCTCAAAGTTCATACCAGTTCATACCATAGCTCACGCCGAGGTTGGCTTAGTTCTGTCCTTTACATGTGTGTCCTTCTAACGTAGAGGCTGCAGACCTCCCGTACTGGAACCACTGGTTATCTTTTCGTCAAAGGCTTATATAGTGGAGAGGGGGGAAGGAGGTGTTTCATCGTTTATAACCCCTGTCTCTTCACAGGGTTGGGCCACTGATCGAGCAGGGCACTTTCCTTATGAAAACCCAATTCTCTCATTTGGAAGCTAAACTTACATTTAATCTCCTAACAAACAATTTCAATATCAAACATTTCAATTGCATAACAATTCCATGTGACTGATAACTAGAGGGTGTATACTTTCTCAGGTACAGTTTATGTTGTCCTGTCATCAATCATAATGTCCCAGATGACAATGAACTGACCTCCATACTCATTACGTTATCAAGCATATTTCCAACTGGTTTTATTACCAAAATATGGTTCCTTTCCCCATTTGTTTGATGTTCCCAGACTCTCTATATTTAACAGGACAGCAGTCCTTCAGTAGGGTCAGTAAGAGAGGGGAAGGGAGAAAGGTATTTATGGGGGGGGGTCATAAACCTTACCCACAGGCCAACGTCATGACAACAGCGTTTGACATGCTTCTAAGTACGGTAATGGAATATTTTGCATTTTTTTGTCACGAAATGCGCTCACGCATTACCCTTCGGATAGTGCCCTGAACGCACGAACAAAACTGAGGTATTTGGATATAACTATGGATTATTTGGAACCAAAACAACATTTGTTGTTGAAGTAGAAGTCCTGGGAGTGCATTCTGACGAAGAACAGCAAAGGTAATCCAATTTTTCTAATAGTAATTCTGAGTTTAGTGAGCCCCAAACTTGGTGGGTGTCAAATTAGCTAGCCTGTGATGGCCGAGCTATGTACTCAGAATATTGCAAAATGTGCTTTCCCTGAAAAGCTATTTTAAAATCTGACATAGCGTTTGCATAAAGGAGTTCTGTATCTATAATTCTTAAAATAATTGTTATGTATTTTGTGAACGTTTATCATGAGTAATTTAGTAAATTCACCGGACGTTTTCGGTGGGTATGCTCGTTCTGAACATAACACGCTAATGTAAAAAGATGGTTTTTGATATAAATATGAACTTGATTGAACAAAACATGCATGTATTGTATAACATAATGTCCTAGGAGTGTCATCTGATGAAGATCATCAAAGGTTAGTGCTGCATTTAGCTGTGGTTTTTGTGACATATATGCTTGCTTTGAAAATGGCTGTGTGATTATTTTTGGCAGGGTACTCTCCTGACATAATCTATGTTTTGCTTTCGCTGTAAAGCCTTTTTGAAATCGGACAATGTGGTTAGATTAACGAGAGTCTTGTCTTTAAAATGGTGTAAAATAGTCATATGTTTGAGAAATTGAAGTTATAGCATTTGAGGTATTTGTATTTCGCGCCACACGATTCCACTCGCTGTTGAATAGTGTGGGACGCTAACGTCCCACCTAGCCCAGAGAGGTTTTAAGCATCGCCAATCCAAAATTACATCTAGAAACGGTTTCCTATTTCGCAACAAAGCCTCCTTCACTCATGCTGCCAAACATACCCTCGTAAAACTGACCATCCTACCGATCCTCGACTTCGGCGATGTCATTTACAAAATAGCCTCCAACACTCTACTCAGCAAATTGGATGTAATCTATCACAGTGCCATCTGTTTTGTCACTAAAGCCCCATATACTACCCACCACTGCGACCTGTATGCTCTCGTTGGCTGGCCCTCGCTACATATCCATTGCCAAACCCACTGTCTCCAGGTCATCTATAAATCGTTGCTAGGTAAAGCCCCGCCTTATCTCAGCTCACTGGTCACCATAGCAACTCCCACCCGTAGCACGTGCTCCAGCAGGTATATTTCACTGGTCATCCCCAAAGCCAACACCTACTTTAGCCGCCTTTCCTTCCAGTTCTCTGCTGCCAATGACTGGAACGAATTGTAAAAGTCACTAAAGCTGGAGACTTCCATCTCCCTCACTAACTATAAGCATCAGCTGTCAGAGCAGCTTACCGATCACTGCACCTGTACACAGCCCATCTGTAAATAGCCCACCCAATTACCTCATCCCCATGTAATTTCTTTGCTCTTTTGCACCCCAGTATCTCTACTTGCACATCATCATCTGCACATCTATCACTCCAGTGTTAATGCTAAATTGTAATTATATCTCCTCTATGGCCTATTTATTGCCTTACCTCCCTAATCTTACTACATTTGCACACACTGTACATAGATTTTTCTATTGTGTTATTGACTGTACGTCTGTTTCTCCAGTGTGTAACTCCGTTTTTGTCGCACTGTTTGCTTTATCTTGGCCAGGTCGCAGTTGTAAATGAGAACTTGTTCTCAACTGGCCTACCTGGTTAAATAAAAAAAAAGTTGTTGCCCGGAGGACTATGTCTGCTTTAATGCTATTGTGCAAGTCATGGTAAATCTGTCCAGTAAAGAAAACCCTGCTTTTCACATTGGATAAACGAGACAATCGTCATTAAGCACCCCCCTCGAACCCCACCCATTGTGCGTCAATTCTGCATTACTCTGAAATATTTTGCCACAAATTGATTAATTGCAATAACTGACCACAAAAGAAATTGTCTATTTTGCATATCCCTGATTTGAGTAATGGAATTTATTTTGTTTATCACTTCATTAAACAGTATTTATAAATAATTATGTTTCAGCTCAGTGCTGACCTAATTTGAGTTTTTTAATCTATATAGGTCAAATGTATATTCTGCATATGATATAATGCCTTGAAGATTTATGCATCACAGCCTGCTTCATTCATATTGATCAGCAGAAAAATGCATGACAGTCAGATAAATGGAGTGTAACATTGTGTCAACCTAACCTAGTTACCGTCTCACCACCTCCAAGCTGCTTCAAAGAAACCCATACAATCGATAGGCCTAGCTCTATAGAGCACACAATATAAACCCTGTGGCAAAAGTGTAATCTATTCTACATTCATTCTTGTGATTAGATCAACCTTGCAGAATGAAGGCCCTCCCATCCACTGAGAGAGATCCCCTATAATCCACTGATATTATCATGGATTGTTTAACTAATAGTCAAATGTATGACCCCAAAAAAGGTTTTAGACACTTACTGTCATGCGGAGCGGAACAGGTGAACCCAAGAGCAGACTCAGACGAGGAGACTGGGATGAGGTAACCAAGGGGGGGGGGGAAGAGATTGAGTGCAGGCCAGGGGAAGCACGGGCGGGTTGCAGGAAACCAGGTGCGAAGGCTGAGGGTGAGGCGAGAGGTGTTGGGACAGGGTAAGCAGGTCCGGAGGGGAATCCAAGGGAGCGTAAAGTGAGAATCCAGGACAGAGTTGCAGGACTGACAAGAAGTCGGACTGGAGACAGGGACCAGAGTCAGAGAGTCAGAGAGTCAGAGAGTCAGAGAGTCAGAGAGTCAGAAAGAAAGAAAGAGAGAAAGAAAGAGAGAAAGAAAGAATCAGGCAAGGGAAACCAGGAACAAACAGCTAGAAACATGGACTGACTGAGCAGAGATTACAATCTGACAGTGTGGAGGTGGCAGGACTGAGTATTTGTAGTCTTGATTATGGAACAGGTTGCAGCTGGTGGGGATCTGCTCTGATTCGAGCACATCTGTCTCTGCCCACACAATCACACACACACACAGAGGGAGAGGGAGAAAGCACTGGGGGAGTGGCGGCAGGTCAAGGAGACACAGGATGAGCACTAGAGGGCGTGGCAGGACTAGATGTGACATTTTCTTATTTAAGATTGCTGCCTCTATCATCGCCAAGCCTATCTCTGACCCTTTTAACGTGTCTCTCCTCTCTGGGGAGGTTCCAATTGCTTTGAAGGCAGCCACGGTTCATTCTTTATTTAAAGGGGGAGATCAAGCCGATCCTAACTGTTATAGGCCTATTTCTATTTTGCAATATTTGTCAAAGTGTTGGAAAAACTTGTCAATAATCAACTGACTGGCTTTTTTGATGTCTATAGTATTCTCTCTGGTATGCAATCTAGTTTCAGCTCAGGTTAGGGATGTGTCACTGCAACCTTAAAAGGTCCTCAATGATGTCCCCATTGCCCTTGATTCTAAGCAATGTTGTGCTGCTATTTTTTTGACTTGGCCAAAGCTTTTGATATGGTAGACCATTCCATTCTTGTGGGCCGTCTCTGAGGGGTCTTTGGCCTGGTTTGCTAATTACTTCTCTCAAAGAGTGCATTGTATAAAGTCAGAACATCTGCTGTCTCAGCCACTGCCTGTCATCAAGGGTGTACCCCACGCTTTTCTCAATTTACATCAACAACATAGCTCAGGCAGTAGGAAGCTCTCTCATCCATTTATATGCAGATGATACAGTCTTATACTCAGCTGGCCCCTCCCGGGTTTTTATGTTAAACTCTATACAACAAAGCTTTCTTTCTTAGTGTCCAACAAGCTTTCTCTGCCCTCAACCTTATTCTGAACACCTCCAAAACAAAGGACGTGGTTTGGTAAGAAGTATCCCTCTCTCCCCACAGGAGTGATTACTATCTCTGAGGGTTTAGAGCTTGAGGTAGTCACCTCATACAAGTACTTGGGAGTATGGCTAGACGGTACACTGTCCTCACTCCTCTATCTGAGATATTTACTGCAGCCGTCATCCTTCACATACAACACCCGTTCGGCCAGTCACATTCTGTTAAAAGGTCCCCAAAGCGCACACATCCTTGGGTCGCTCGTCTTTTCAGTTTACTGCAGCAAACACTCAAACTGGACAGTTCTATCTCAATCTCTTCATTCAAAGACTCAATCATGGACACTCTTACTGACAGTTGTGGCTGCTTTGCGTGATGTATTGTTGTTTCTATCTTCTTGCCCTTTGTGCTGTTGTCTGTGCCCAATAACGTTTGTATCCTGTTTTGTGCTGCTACCATGTTGTGCTGCTGCCATGTTGTGATGCTACCATGTTGTTGTCATGTTGTGTTGCGACCATGCTGTGTTGTCATGTGTTGCTGCTATGCTATGTTGTTGTCTTAGGTCTCTCTTTATGTAGTGTTGTGTTGTGTTGTCTCTCTTGTCGTGATGTGTGTTTTGTCCTATGTTTTTATTTAATTTATAAATATATATTTTTTTATCCTCCCGCAATAGGCCGTCATTGTAAATAAGAATTTGTTCTTAACTGACTTGCCTAGTTAAATAAAGGTTAAATAAAATAAAACAAATAAAATGTAGGCCAAGTACAAGTGTCATTGTGATTGTGATTATTATTTGTATTCATTTCAAGTTATTCTGTTGCTTGTTTTAATATTTACTGTCAGTTGCAGCCTGACCACATTCAGTTATAAAAGCACTGTTCAATATGGGTGCTTTCATCAAAATGGGTAGACTTAAATAGCTGATATTATTGATAAAATGTTAGACTGCACCAACTAAACTTGAATTTGTGGTTGTTGTAGAACTACTGTCTGGGCTGCTGATAATAGAGGTCAAATGACTCAAGCCTAGATCTAGGACAGGGAGCAACAGACACCCAACCCTCAAGCCCCCTTCCTCCCGTGGTCCATCCGTTGCTAGGCGATGAATAACGGAGTTGCTTGGTTACAGGCCTAGTATCCACATAAACCGTCTTTATCTGTTAGTCACGTGACCAAGCTTGAATAGCAGCAGCAGTAAAAAGGAGTAGGACATAGCTGCCCCAGTGGGGGATGTGACTGAGGCTTCCCTCCAAGTTCCTTGTTTTTCTTTTCTCTTATACTGAGTTATAGACGAAACAGTTAAAACCTCCTTTCTCTATCTTTGGTAGGATGAGCTGGAGAAGAACAAAATGTGGTGGAAAGAATTGTGATAAGGATGGGTAGAACCTTAACTTTGACAAACAAATGCCAAACAATGCATGTGGTATGGCAGTTTAAACTAACTTTTTGAGGCATTGGTATGGCTTCATGATTTGTTTGGATAAGGGAAATAAAATGTCCATATAAAACACTTGTATGTCATTCAACATGCAGCAGCGAAGTGGAAAGGCTCAGCGGCAACCCTGGTTGCTAACCACATGGGACTCAATGGCAACTATACACACTATCCCCATAGGGTTATAAATGATACCCCCATTATCTGCTCCAGAAGCCACTGAGAGAAGAACACCAGAAAAACACAAAGTTGTTTATCATGAAAACGTCTATTTTTATCACCTCTATAAAAAGCTATTTAAGATTTGTTCCCTACAGTGGAATATTTTTTTTTAAGCATGAAAGGTAAAAAGAAGTAAGCCACAGATACTGTAGACATGGCTGTTGATTTCAAAATGCACTTTGAAAGCTTTTATCATAATCATAAAGTCCTTAAAGCTTTAATATGTTCACGGAGATAACCAGTATGGGCCAACAACTGGCTTTTGACTGCATTGGAAAACCATGAGTGCGATCCATAGATTCCATAGAGGACCACTCCCATCCAGCTGCTGTTTAACTTCAGGGCTCCTCGTCCCTCATCTGTTGCGGTGTGGGGACCTCCCCCTGGAATTGTATAGGCATGAGACCACACGTCTTGTTCCGCTCCTTCTACAGTGGACCTAAATCACACTCACACTTTCTGTATTAACCCACAATTGACAATCTTCGTTTCTTGGTAGCTTACCCAGTGAGCAAAACTGGTCGAAAATATGTAATTTCAACCAGTTTTGCTCACAGGGTATATTTAGAATATTCCAAAATAAAGCTCTAAAGACAAACAAATTGCTTGTGTCACAGATATTTTTGAGTGGATTTTACAGAGGGTCTGTATCAAAGCAATTATTCACTTTACAGTATTTTTTGTTGTTGTTGTATGATTTAACGTTTATTTAACTAGGCAAGTCAGTTAAGAACTTACAATGACTTTGTAGAACAACCTGATGTAAGCTTCTATTTATATATCTGCCAGAAAAAAAAATCCAGTACTCAGGATAGTCTGACAATGCAGGCTTTTCAAACCTTGGTTGTTGTGTAATCCGTCAGGACAGTCTGTGTGGGGATGTAGACTTATCAGGAAACTCAGACCTGAGCCCTTAAAGTCAATATATGTTTGGTCATTATGGCTATATTCAATTGGATAGATAGTAGAAAGAAAAACTGCTTCCTTAAACAGAATACACTCAGGCTAGCCCAGTGCAATCAGGAGCAAGACACTGTGATCACGTGATCAGCCCAGGGGGATGACATCATCATTGCAGAGAATATAGGACAAAGAGGGAGGAGAGATAGGAGGAGAAAAATAGGCTTTAGCAGCATCATTGGACCACTGGCTCAGCTTCAGTCAGATAGAGTCCTTCCCTGATTCTGTCATTTTAAATTATTTATCTGGTACTGTTCCCTAAAAGGACTTTGGACATAAATCTATATATAACCATCATTTAAGATGTGGGTATGTGTTTTAGGTTGTCCTATGGTGATAGATTGGAAGGTTTCTTTGAGCATTCTGACCTTCAGTAGCTTCCAACACTCCCATTGATTTGCAGTCAATAATCCTAATGCCAAAGCTGTCCCTACACATAAATATTGGATTGCTCACTCTCAAGGGTATTCATGATAAGATGCATTTTTAATTGGGGTGAACTATATATTCAAACAGCGTGACACAGGACATAGGGTCAATTCACTACCTTCCATTCCCTGAATCACATAACATTTAATAATTCTCATAATTCACAATTAGAAAAATACAAAATTAGCATAAAAGCTTCGTTTTAAAAATGTACTTTTCACACTCAAATAGGCGAATTACACAACGCGCACTGCCTGTGCATAAATCTGGAAGCGCCGCCCCTCTCAATCAGCAGTTGTTGCGTCGATCCTGACGCGCAGAGAATACGGTCATTCATTCAGACACAAATAGGGATCTCTCTGCGTATTGCTTTGTGTTTTCCCTTATTGTTCGATCCTTCTTAGAAAACATGGTAAGTCATGTTGTTTTTTTCAGCAATAATAAGCCTGAAATAATTACGTTTTTGATGTTTTCTAATGAGAATGTATATAATTATGAGACAATATTACACCTTAATTGTGGCTATATGGGTCGATTCTTATTGTCTCGGTCAATGAATTCTGGATTGGGGGGATTTAGAGCATTTTCGTGTTGTTCACCCATTTCCAAATGCAGAAGATTTGCTTAGACTGCATTAGCGTTTGGAAATGGTATTGCATGCTATTTCGGTTTAATACAAGGGTATTACATAAATTGGTATGGCAGTGGAATGAAAGAACTAGGGCACTATATTTTGCATGCAGAATTTGTGCTAGCTATTGAAAACATGAATTGTACAATATTCATAAAAGTCAGCAACGTTTATTTATCCAGGAAATTGATTATATTCTCACTGTCATTCATTGTGTTGCTAGGTGTGGGAGGGCAGACTGGGTGGGGACAGAAGGGGGATATATGTCTCTCTTCTGTAACATATGTCTAACACTATGTCTAGTTAAACCCTGAAAATAAACCTATTCCTCTCCAGCTGCCAGCTGCATTTTAATTCCTTAGTGATGTAACATGACCTTCTTGTCAGTTTAGTAATGGTCATATGTTTATAGATGTCAAGCTTCCTCTGCTATTGGTCTCCATTCATACGGTTCTTCAGTTTACATATAGCCTACCCAGTCTTCCACTAGGTGGTGTTTTTGGCAAGTGTACATTTCTGTCAAATGTATTGTAATTCTGCTACATTAAAACCTCTTAAGGATCGGCCCCTTTGTTTTCCGCCTAAAATTACATACCCAAATCTAACTGCCTGTAGCTCAGGACCTGAAGCGAAGATGTGCATATAATGTAGGAGAATTTAACACATTAGATCTGGTAAAAGATTTTAAAAAAAGAAAAAACATGCATTTTTTTTGTACCATCATCTTTGAAATGCTAGAGAAAGGCCATAATGAATTATTCCAACCCAGGCGCAATTTAGACTTTGGCCACTAGATGGTTTTAGTCTGATCCAATGTACTATTGCATATCTGTTCAAAATGTTGTATCAAGACTGCCAAAATGTGCCTAATTGGTTTATTCATACATATTCAAGTTCATATTTGTGCACTCTCCTCAAACAATAGCGTGGTATTCTTTCATTGGAATAGCTACTGTAAATTGGACAGTGCAGTTAGAGTAACAAGAATGTAAGCTTTCTGCCCATATCAGATATGTCTATGTCCTGGGAATTGTTTTTGTTTCTTACAACCTCATACTAATCACATTAGCCTACATTAGCTCAACCATCCCGAGGATGGGAAACCGAGGTTTAAATATTTTCCCATTTATTTTCCAGCGTGAGTGTATCTCTGTCCATGTGGGTCAGGCTGGAGTCCAGATTGGCAATGCCTGCTGGGAGCTCTACTGCCTGGAACATGGTATCCAGCCAGACGGACAGATGCCCAGTGACAAGACCATCGGAGGAGGAGACGACTCCTTCAACACCTTCTTCAGTGAGACTGGGGCTGGAAAGCATGTCCCCAGGGCTGTGTTTGTAGACCTGGAGCCCACAGTCATAGGTAAGCTTCCTGGTTCTCATTCAATTGAAATAAAGGTATGTCAAAAAGGATTTCCCCTGCTTTCTTGAGCTCCTTAATGAGCTGTTCATTTTCTCTCCTCAGATGAGGTGCGCACTGGGACCTACCGCCAGTTATTCCATCCTGAACAGCTCATCACTGGCAAAGAGGATGCTGCCAATAACTACGCCCGTGGACACTACACTATTGGCAAAGAGATCATTGACCTGGTGCTGGACAGGATCCGCAAACTGGTGGCTATCTCAGAATGAATGAATTACAGATTTGATCAACTATCTGATCAGAATGTGGACATCTGTTGTCCTCCTTTTATTGACATATTTCTCTTTCTCTTCAGGCTGACCAGTGCACAGGCCTTCAGGGCTTCCTGGTTTTCCACAGCTTTGGAGGTGGCACCGGCTCTGGTTTCACCTCTCTGCTGATGGAGCGCCTGTCTGTTGACTACGGCAAGAAGTCCAAGCTGGAGTTCTCCATCTACCCAGCTCCCCAGGTGTCCACAGCTGTGGTGGAACCTTACAACTCCATCTTGACCACCCACACCACCCTAGAGCACTCTGACTGTGCTTTCATGGTGGATAATGAGGCTATATATGACATCTGCCGTAGGAACCTCGACATTGAGCGTCCCACCTACACCAACCTCAACAGGCTCATTAGCCAGATTGTTTCCTCCATTACTGCTTCCCTTCGATTCGATGGTGCCCTTAATGTTGATCTGACAGAGTTCCAGACCAACTTGGTGCCCTATCCCCGAATTCATTTTCCTCTGGCCACCTATGCCCCAGTTATCTCTGCAGAGAAGGCTTACCATGAGCAGCTCTCTGTCTCTGAGATCACCAATGCCTGCTTTGAGCCAGCCAATCAGATGGTGAAATGTGACCCTCGCCACGGCAAGTATATGGCTTGTTGCCTTCTGTTCCGTGGTGATGTGGTGCCCAAAGATGTCAATGCTGCTATTGCCACCATCAAGACCAAACGTTCTATTCAGTTTGTTGACTGGTGCCCAACTGGTTTTAAGGTTGGCATCAACTATCAGCCTCCCACTGTGGTCCCTGGTGGAGACCTGGCCAAAGTCCAGAGGGCTGTGTGCATGCTGAGCAACACCACTGCTGTGGCAGAGGCCTGGGCTCGGCTTGACCACAAGTTTGACCTGATGTACGCCAAACGTGCCTTTGTGCACTGGTATGTGGGTGAGGGCATGGAGGAGGGAGAGTTCTCTGAAGCCAGAGAGGACATGGCAGCCCTGGAGAAGGATTACGAGGAGGTAGGGGTTGACTCCATTGAGGGGGAGGGAGAGGAGGAGGGAGAGGAGTATTGAAATGTCCCTGCAGGCAAGACATTGTCAAACATTGTTACTGTTGCATGATCTGATTATGATACCTAATAAAATATTTAATTAAATTAGCCATTTGTGCTCTTGGTCTTTATTCACAACATTATTTTGACAAATAGAAAGACAATAGTGCAGTTTTGGGGGGATTTTAATGGGGGAAAGATATTAAAATGTATAACTTCACAGTAGTTTTCACTAATATTCACTGGTCAAACCTCCAGTATAAAAATGTTAAATCAATGTTGGTCTTACCATACATATGCTCTTTGAAAATGTTTAGTTTGAGGGAAATAAGCCAAATTACACACAGTTCAAAAATAAATGTATAAAAAGTATAAAACAAAAAACAAAACATGTCAGATGACTATATGTGCAAATAAAATGTTTCTTGGCTGTTATTTTGTGTGTATTTGACAGTTGAATGGGTGGTTGTTGTCCATTCACACAAGCCTGTCATCGAGCAGTGGGCTGTTCTCTACAGGAGCCTGCCGACTCAGAAGGTTCCAAAACAGCAGAGGTCCAGAGCTCCAACCAGGACTGCTCTCAGCGCTCTGGGAAGAGGAGCCAACCACAGACTCCTCCTTCAGAGGACGGTAGGCTTTGAACCGTCTGTGGAACAAAAAGAGAACATTAAATTACATGATTTTTTTTACTAGGCTCACTTGACAAAAATGTGTGAATCTTAACGTGTCTCCGATGGTGAAATAAAGGATAAAAAAGGTCATTAGAAAGGTATTATCAATGGTACAATATGACGCATACAGTTGCCCTGAGACATGGCTGTACAGTGTAAACAGACACCATAAGGGTCATGTCTCAAAGCAAGCGGTACAGGTTATAGTTTGTGGTGATATGGAACCCTTCAGAAAGGTGTGACAAGTGTAGACCAATGTTGATGTGACTCACTTGTAAGTGTAGGCCACGGATCCAGCGACCAGAGCAACGATCAGGACCCCCATCACCATGGCTACAGTGCCCACTGAGGACAGACCGGAACCTGCCAGAACACAGACAATAATGTATGTAAAACAACTTCATATAACAACATATTCATTATTTTCTAAACAATAACAATAAGTGTTGGACTGGAAGGTGTTGGACTCATTGTCTCTGGGACCCAGGTATGAGACATGGGTGAGGCTACCACCCAACATAGCCACCATACAGAGATATGAAGAGCAGACATGTTACAGTACATACCCATGGTCACGCTAACTTTGGCGCTGGTGACTGCCAGACTGACATCATTGGTCATGGACACATTGATGCAGAAGATGCCAGAGTCATTGAAAAAGTGACGCAGTACCAGCTGGCACTCAGAAGAGGGCGACACTGTGTTACACATGGTGTGGACTGGCATCAGACAGTCTGCATCCGACACCACCATACACACCTCTGTGGGAAGGCTTGGTGGAAAACAGACACAGGGTCAGAAACGCTCAGTGCAACAATAGAAGCCGGTTTCCCTGACCCAGACTAACCTTGGACTAAAATACAATACTTTTTTAAAAATCCAGGACTAGGATTAATCTGGGGAAATGAAACTAGCCCTAGTGCTTAACTGGTGGGATATAGGCCTGTATTCCTTATTGATTTGTCTGCGGACCATGATTCTGCTTAGCGAAATAATGACTGGTTTGATTCTTTGAGACAGTCTCCCTTTAATTGCTTTGGTGCAGGAATACTCACCTCCCATGGCAGGTGACAGTTAGATCCACTACATTTCGTTCAACCTCAAATTCATCAGTCTTGATCAGAGCATTGTCCACTTGCACTATCTTCAAATTCTCAATGCCCTCTGAAAACAAAGACATAAAGACGGGATGTAATAATCCTCAATGTTAATCAAGTCCAATATTAGGAAACCACAAGGCGGAGATTTAGATGTCCTTTAGACAGTTGACTCACCAACAATGTCAATGCCAGCGCAGAAGGACCCATAGCGATAGATCACACAGTCATCATCCTTGGGTTTTTCACCTGCTTCACGCTTAACAACTATCACCACGGGAGCTTGGGCCGTAGCCGTCTCCCCTGTATCAGGAGAAAAGTGACAATCCAACTATTTAAAACACCTTAGACATACAATTCATTCCCTTAATTCATCAATTGATATGCTACGTAGG
Source organism: Salmo trutta (assembly GCF_901001165.1). Lineage (NCBI taxonomy): Eukaryota > Metazoa > Chordata > Actinopteri > Salmoniformes > Salmonidae > Salmo > Salmo trutta. The sequence goes on along the minus strand of NC_042986.1, from coordinate 10,174,552 downwards.
TGTTTTGAACATACCTGCTGGCTCTACGTCAGAAGCAGCTGTTGTTAAACCAGCGGAGACAGTTGAGGTGTCAGGGTTGACTGGAGAAGGTGTCTTTGTGTGCTGAGCGGTGGAGGATCCCACCTGAGGCGTGTCCTCCTGTGTGTCAGTCTCAGCGGGGACTGAGGGGCCTACATTTCCTGTAGCTCCCTGTGTGGCCGCCGTTACTGGAGCAGCCGACGCATCCGCAGCAGGAGCTCTCACTGGAGAGAGAAACATGACCATTCAATTTCCTATTTTCTTGGTCAATTCTGGCATAGCCTACTACGTATTGGGTGAACGTCAAAAGTATTTTCCCACGAGTCATCACGTCCTCTCTCCTTGACGAGACTAAGGATGCAAGGAACCCAAGTAAAGCCTTTTGACATTCACTTCTGGACTACAGCGTTTCAAGATGAGAATTACCTGTCGTGCCTGCCAGGTTTGCAGGCCCAATAGTGACAGTGCTACCAGTGGGGATAACACCAGCTGGTGTGGCACATGCTTTATCAGGGATAACGGCCTGTACAACCACCTGGGGCTTGAAGCCGCCAGCCACTATGTAGGTATGGGTGACAGTCAGCTCTCTGGAGATGAGAGCTCCACTGCTGTCACCAAAGTCCCAGTTGTATGTGATGTCAGCGTCACTCAGGTACTCGCTGGGATCGTGGAGACTGATGGTGAAGGCTATCGCTCTGTTCTGGACGAAGCTCAGGTCTGCCTCGTTGACGTCGTTCACTTGGCTCATCGAGACGGCAAAGGGGATTTGATCTAGAGACACGGAAATAAATACCCTCAAGTAACTTCCAGTAGAAAGTATTGTTGTTTTCTACATAGATTGAATAAACATATGCATTTTAAAATAGTATTAAAATCTGTTCATTCATTCACTCATTAAGTCATTCAATTTGTTCACTCATTCATTCTACTAACCAGTGATGGAGAACTGTGTGGAGGCGTATCCCAGAGGGATGAACTTCTCGTGGCTGCGGTAGTGGTAGATGACAATGTCCACTATGTAGGAACCCAGAGGGACATCGTCTGTCCCGATGGTGAGGGAGGAGGAGGGGCCATCAGACACCTGCCAGTACTGACCTGTGAGACAAAGCAAAGGAAATAGCTTTGCATGCTTATAACAGTGTTATTACATGGTTATTAAAGGTTTATAACATTCCTACAAGACAAAGTAAAACACGTTAACATGTATACTGTCGGCCTAATAGATGAGAGTGCTTGCAGTTGTACTTACCCCATGTCTTCCATACAAACACATATGGAGGGGGTTTGTCACCACCCTTCCTGAAAGGTGTGCCGTCGGGAAAGACTCCGTTCCACTCCGTGTTCTGGGCAGGATACACTGGCTCAGACTGATGGTAGTGTGTTCCTAGAGGAAAACAGAGCACGTGTTGGTTTCCGCTTTGTCTTTAGACAGAGGAGTATGTACTATGAATATGTTGTATCTAACCTCAAAACGTATTTTTTTGCAGACAGTAACTTGGCACTGTAGTTTCCAAAGGGAAAGAACAATACAGATATTGTAGGCTGTCATGCATTATTAATGAACAATAGCTGTCCAGAAGCCAGCACTCATGCGAGACTTGGCTCTGGGCACCAAGATTACTGTATAAGTGACAAAAGCCCCTCATATAGCCAAAACTCTAATCTTGTTCACAAGACTCTTCCTCCCAATAAGCCTAGGGATGAGGTCATCAAAACCCAGTCAGTCCTCGAGGACTTACCATTGACGGTGAAGTTCTCGGCCCACACCACCTCTCCGTCGGGCATGACCTTCTGGTTGTGTGGGAACTGCAGCTCGATGGTAAAGGTCACCTTGGCTGCAGTCAGGGTCGGTGCGTCATTACCCACAATGAACTTCACCTTGCCACCTGTTGAGAAGAATGTACACTTTGAATTGAATATCATAAGTATACTATTTCACAGAGATAATTGTCTTACTTTACTTAAACCCTTTTGTCCACAGAGATATTCCTGATAAATAAAATGAAAAATGTTATTTAACCATCAGAGTATTTAAATTGTGTTGAGACAGAGGAAAATTGTGCATACCTTTCCAAGAGTCTTTGTAGCGAGGGTCTTCATCTTTCCACACCGGATACATTTTCGTATTCCATGATGGATATTGTGTGAAGCGACTTTTGGGCTCTGGAATATAAATCATAGAAATGACATAAGTAAGCATGCACAGTCAGCATTTATTCATTAGAGTTGAAAAGGCAGGAGATGGTCACACTTTCGGTTGCAACCAAAGGAGGGGGTTCAGCTCTGACCTAGGTGACTGCTTATCCCAAAAGCTCTACAATCCCCCTCAATCCTATTCATGTGACTGTCAGCTGAGTGTGTACCATAACTTTACTACAGATTAGAGCTAAGGGAGAGGATTGTCTTTGACATAAGGACCAAAGAGGTCAAACAATTTATATTTAATTGCACTGATAAGCACAGACTATTTTCATAAATGCATAATGTTTTTATTTGAATCAATAATCCCCCCAAAAAAGACAAATCAAAATGCTAAACCTGAGTTAGATTGAACTCCGGTCATCCATACACGGCACCCTATAGCCAAAATCACAAAATACAGATATCCCAATTGGGGGAGACTGTAAAGTGATTATCAAGGGTATGATTGTTAGAATAGGCAACTGTAATGTGCACCGTCGGTACATCTTACTGTAAAATCAAGAATTTACAGCCGCTGACTGATACTCTCTATATTGTTCGGAATTAATGCAAACTACCGATTGGTGACGAAGGAGACCCTTCTCTCTTGTGCTTTTTAACTATTTATTTAAAATCTCATGCGACTTGCACAATGTTGAAGGTTAGTGCATTGAATCTTCCTAGAGGCCCTATTACTGCAATGATGCTTCCCCATAAAAATCAAGAATGACAACAGAACTAATTCATATTTGTGCAATGTTTGCAAAGCATTTGGAGAATAAAATGGATAATCTTCATTGAAAGGGTTTTAGTCCAGGACTAGGCTTAATCTGTGTCTGGGAAACTGACCCTTTGTCATGCACATAGTGCTGCACTGAGGAGTGCTGCACTGAGGAGCCACTGTCATAAGAGTGGCTAAAACAATACCAAATGCAGTGTTTCACAATACACAGCATTACTGAAAGGTTTGAATGAAACAAGTGTTACTACATTATTATCATATTGTGAAATACTGACACGCCACAGCCTGAGGTAAGAAATAATGCCTTTTTGTAACTTAAAAATATACTTTCTTATAAACATATAATCTAAGTATACCAGATTATCTGGTATACATAATAATATTCAGAGTGGCTGTACAGATGTAAGATCTTAATTTGATCACCCTGTTGCAGGAGAACCTTCCTGCAATGCAGGAAATGTAAAACTTGTAGTGTATTTTAGGTTTAAAAAGGTGTTTGAACTTCCTAATTTCCACTTTGAAATACTAGACTTGATTTTCCCTTAAGAAAAATGTATCAACCCCTACAAACATGTCCATTAATTATAATACACACAATAAGTCACATTTCCTGTTGCTGCAGGATAATATTCCTGCTGTAGTAAACTGGCTTAAATTAAGATCCTACATCTGTACTTACTTGCTGCAGCAGATGAAAACAGTGCCAGCAACAACACTGCAAGGACTGTCCCCATCTTCATTCTAAGTGTGCACGCTTCCTTTCCACATTAAATATGGAATATCCCTTTTCTTCTCCTCCAATGCAGGTCGGAACAAACTCACCAGACCATTGTGATTCCTGGCTTTATAAATTCTTTAATCTCTGGCCTCACAGCAGTTGTACTAAACCCCTCCTACCCTTCTGAAACTGTGGTCCCACCTCCCCAAAGGCAGTGGTGTAAAGTATTAAGTGGTACTTTCAAGTATTTTTACTTTAGTCTTTTTTTGGGGTATCTGTACTTGACTATTTATATTTGTAAACTTTTACTTCACTATATTTCTAAAGAAAATAATGTACTTTTTACTCAATTCATTTTCCCTGACATCCAAAAGTAGTCGTTACATTTTGAATGCTTAGAAGGACAGGAACATTGTCTAATTCACACACTTATCAAGAGAAAATCCATGGTGTTCCATACTGCCTCTGATCTGGTGGACTAAACACATGCTTCGTTTGTAAATGGGTGTGAGTGTTGGAGCTTGCCCTTAACTATCCGGAAAAATAGTGCCGTCTGGTTTGCTTAATAAAGGAATTTGAAAGGATTTATACTTTTACTTTTGATAAAGTATATTTTAGCAATTACATTTACTTTTGATCCTTAAGTATATTTCAAACCAAATACTTTTACTCAAGTAGTATTTTACTGGATGACTTTCACTTAAAAGTCATTTTCTATTAACGTATCTTTACTTTTACTCAAGTATGACAATTGGGTACTTTTTCCACCACTGCCCAAAGGCACTTGTGACATGTGGGGCTTTTCTAGAACAATATAGCAGGGCTCATTTACATAAGGCACACAATGAAAAAAGGATTCAAATATATTTTACATACAAATTTTGGTTGACCTGTGTAGAACATGTCTACAAGGTTTCAGAAGATACCTTAATATATGAGACATTTAACTTGTCTGCTAACACATGATAATACCTGGGGAGTGATATGCATCAATCCAGTTAAAAAAGAAGACATGACTAGAACATAATACACCTGTTGTAATTATTTCCCATGAGGCTGTGCAGTCTTGGGACCCATGAAATTGTCTTTCTTCATCTTTGTCTCCATACTGTAGCCACATACACTCCCCATTACCTACACATACTTACATACAGTATAAGTCAACTTAGATTCATATAGTATTTGTTACTGTGATAGATTATGGATGGGTGCAACAACTTGTGAACTCATCAGTCTACATTCCCAAGGCTGTGGGGCTCTTTTAGTCTTTGGTACCTTAACCTAAGGTTCATGCTGCCTTGTGAATGAATTGTGATAGTAAATATGGGGCAATACTATGGTAGGTACAGTAGATATGCACTTCTTATAGTCTACTGTATAATGAAAAGTGCTTTACAAATGTAATAAATTATTATTATTGCTGGAGTAGCGAGAATGTTTCAAACTTTCATTAAAATTGTGTGAAAACTTATGTGCTCCCTTAAAATACCACCGGACCCATTACATTGAGGCCAATCTGGACTCTGTCCCAAAGACTACTTCCCCCAATGACTTAAGAGATTTACCCTCAAATTCTTTCAGCTCTAATGAGGATATTCAGTATTAAAATAGTCTAATAATCTGAGCAATAATGATCAAATCTTATCACACATGACAGTAGTAAGAAATCAAATCTTGCAACACTCTTCAAGAGATATACAGTACCAGTCAAAAGTTTGGACACACCTATTCAAGGGTTTTTCTTCACTTTGACTATTTTCTACATTGTAGAATAATAGTGAAGACATCAAAACTATGAAATAACATATATGGAATAATGTAGTAAGCAAAATAAACTGTTTAACAAATCAAAATATATTTTATATTTGAGATTTTACAAAGTAGCCACCCTTTGCCTTGATGACAGCTTTGCCCACTATTGGAATTCTGTCAACCAGCTTCACGAGGAATGTTTTTCCAACAGTCTTGAAGGAGATTCCACATATGCTGAACACTTGTTGGCTGCTTTTCCTTCACTCTGCTGTGCAACTCATCCAAAACCATCTCAATTGGGTTGAGGACGGGTGATTGTAGAGGACAGGTCATCTTATGCAGCACTCCACCACTCTCCTTGGTCAAATAGCCCTTACACAGCCTGGAGCTGTGTTTTGGCTCATTGTCCTGTTTAAAAACAAATTATAATCCCACTAAGAGCAAACAAGATGGAATGGTATATCACTGCTGTGGTAGCTATGCTGGTTAAAAGTGCCTTGAATTCTAAATAAATCACACAGTGTCACCAGCAAAGCACCCCCACACCTCCTCCATGCTTCACAGTGGGAACCACACATGCAGAGATCATCTGTTCACCTACTCTGCGTCTCACAAAGACACAGCGGTTAGAAACCAAAAATCTCAAATTTGGACTGCAGACCAAAGGAAAGATTTCCACCGGTCTAATGTCCATTGCTTGTGTTTCTTGGCCCAAGCAAGTCTCTTCTTCTGATTGGTGTCCTTTAGTACTGGTTTCTTTGCAGCAATTCGACCTTGAAGGCCTGATTCATGCAGTCTCCTCTGAACAGTTGATGTTGAAATGTGTCTGTTCCTTGAACTCTGTGAAGCATTTATTTGGGCTGCAATCTGAAGCTGGTAACTCTAATGAACTTTTCCTGTGCAGCGGTAACTCTGGGTCTTCCTTTCCTGTGGTGGTCCTCATGAGAGCCAGTTTCATCACAGCGCTTGATGTTTTTTGCGACAGCAGTTAAAGAAACTTAAAGTTCTTGACATTTTCCGGATTGACTGACCTTCATGTCTTAAAGTAATGATGGACTGCCATTTTACCAAATAGGGCTAACTTCTGTATACCACCCCTACCATGTCACAAACTGATTGGCTCAAACGCATTAATTAAAAACCTCATTGGGATCGGTCCCCCCCCCCCCACGGGACGGTTGAGCTAACGTAGGCTAATGTGATGAGCATTATGTGATGCACAATTATCAACTTGAAAATTTATTAATAAACCAATTAGGCAGATTTGGGCAGTCTTGGTACAACATTTTGAACAGACATGCAATGGTTCACTGGATCAGTCTAAAACTTTTCATATACACTGCTGCCATCTAGTGGCCAAAATCCTGAGCTGGAATAATACATTATGGCCTAACTCTTGCATTTCAAAGATGATGGTACAAAAAAATACTTTAAAAAACGCATGTTTTTTTTGTATTATCTTTTACCAGATCTAATGTGTTATATTCTCCTACATTAACTTCCCATTCCCACAAACTTCAAAGTGTTTCCTTTCAAATGGTATCAAGAATATGCATGTCCTTGTTTCAGGTCCTGAGCTACAGGCAGTTAGATTTGGGTATGACATTTTAGGCGAAAATTGAAAAAAAGGGTCAGATTCTTAAGAGGTTTGAAGAAAGAAATTCCATAAATTGACTTTTAACAGGGCACACCTGTTAATTGAAATGCATTCCATGTGACTATCTCATGAAGCTGGTTAAGAGAATGCTAAGAGTGTGCAAAGCTGTCATCAAGGCAAAGGGTGACTACTTTGAAGAATCTGAAATATAAAATATATTTTGATTTGTTTAACACTATTAAATCACTGCATGATTCCATATGTATTATTTCATAGTTTTGACATCTTCACTATTATTCTACAATGTAGAAAATAGTAAAAATAAAGAAAAACCCTTGAATGAGTAGGTGTGTCCAAACTTTTGACTGGTATTGTAGTTGAAATTAGGTATAACACAGGAATATAGAAGAAGTTGTACTAATTAATGAATCGTTTCTGGGTCAACAGAACAATAAGTCGTTCAATGCTGCTAAGAGAGACTGTGCTTACAGGCAGGAAATATGGCAGGAATTTAAAGTTAATAAGGATTACTGGGGCGCTTGTGACTTAACTTAATCCGGCTTTGTCCTCCCCTCTATTTGAAACTATAACTAACAGTGTGAAAAGTTTTTTGTTAAATATTTTATGGTCAAATTGTGAGACTGTTCAAACTCCTTTTTGAACAATGTCACCATTCAGAGCAAAGCTATTTAAATAGATCTCTTAACTTTCGATTTATCATTCCTAATTTAAACCTCATATCTAAGAAAAACAAGACTGTAAATGCTTAGGTTTTTATTATATTTCAAAGATCTTAAAAAATATATATATGCATTCTTTAATAGGTCAAGCAATTTAAAAAAGAATGTAAGCAAATGCTTCTATCATGCCCAAGTAAACATGCGAGTCCCTATTCAGTTATCACTCTCGCTGTCAGGAGAGGTCCTGAAGGCAGTTGAGTCCGTTGGTGAATTGGCATGGGGTGTCATCCCACTCTGATCCAAAGTGCTGGCCATCTCATCGCCAGACGACAGCCAGGTGTGCAGCTAATTCGCACTGCATTACCTCAACTTCCTCACGAACAGACAGCATTATCTCTGCGGCGAGCAGGTTCACATCTGCACAGATGAGTCTTTCTGTTCTCACTTGTGTTTTAAAGATAGACTCCTCGCCTGAGCTGTCAATCGCTCATGATAAAAATAAAATAAACATTTAATTTGCATAGCGCTTTCAATATCAGATTTCTTAAAACTCTACTTGAGAAAATAAAAAAGAATACACTTAGAATCAAGGCAGGTAAAATAGCAATAGTGGGCTAGGTGCTAAACAGCTTTTCAGATTAGGACTATGGTAAAGGCCGTCTTACCTTGGCCTCTGGGCCTCCTCTGGAGTTGGGGTCACCCTCGGATGATGAAAGAGGACTCCTGTAAACTGTGTAAATGTGCACCTTAACCATCCATTTGAAGATTAAACAATCAAAATTCAGGCATAGAAAGGGAGTGTCCAACTTCACTCTTCACATATTGGGCCAGTCTGTCTTTGAAGGGTTCTGTACTGAAGTGGTCCATAACTCCATCCACAACAAGTCCATACAGGTTAGGAAGAGAAGCGCTTATGGTGGCTGCATGGGCTTTCTTCACCTTGTGAATGAGAATTGGCCTTGAAACAACTTCTTCAGTATTAACTGAGGGGACAGAATGGGTGTTGTCTGTGTCAGTGGTGTTAGCATTCTCTACTGTTTCTTCTTTGCATTCCAGTGGTTGTGGTATCAGTCTCCTGTGTGGAGGATGATGCAACTGCAGAGGCCTCGGAGTTGCTTGTCTTCAAGTTGTTTTCTGCAACCTCTGAAATCTCAGATGGAAACACCATCCCATAACTTGGAGAGCTGGAGAAAGATGAGATCAGTTGCTCCGGGGGAAGCATTTCTAGAGTCAGGGAAGGTGCTTTTTCTTCAAAATAGATGTTTATGTCACTTCTGATAGCCCTTGAGGTGATTGGTTGTTTATCTCTTTCAATCTGAAGCTCAGGAAAAGCCATCTTGAATAGGAGGTTGTCATATGCACTGTTTATAAGGTCACAGGCGATACCTTTTTGTTTTGAACAAGAATCTGGACGGTTCTCTGGGTCTGCCATCTCTGATGCAGTCATTGCAGGTGGCTGACTGTCCGGTAGCTCTGAGGTGCCTTCTTCATCATCACCGTCTAGTGCAAGCTCTTCAATGTTTCCCTCATTTAATACGTCTCTAATGTCTTCCAAAATGTTGCTTACCACATCAATGGCTGTTTGGCTGGCCTTTCAGAGACAACTTTGAATTAGGTAGGGGAGTCTTCTCAGATCATTACGATAACTTGCTCCTTGAGTTCCTCCAGAACATCAGTGATCAACGATTTGAAGTAGAGGTTCAAGTCTTCTCCGTTGGCCATCCGCTCCTCTGGTTGTAGATTATTTGCTTTAGCGTTGGGTTTGATTGGGTTTTCCCCCGCAGAGACTGCAGGCAGGTTCGTTGCAAGGATTGCCCCCTCGAGAGACACACTTCAACACGTCATAAGCGATTCTGGCACTCCGAGCCCTTTGTGCCGCTGGCTTAGACCCTGGAATCATCACTTTGACCTCATCACTGATCCGACTCCGCCAGCTGCTTCATGACAGGCTTGGAGCCCAAGTGGTCAAGGGTGACAGATTTTAGCTGAGCTCTGTCTGTGATGCCTCATCTCTCGATTGATTTGGAGATCCTCAAAACAGATGCTTGCAGACCCTTTCTCTCCTTTCTTCTGTTTTTCCTGGCCTATTTTCTTGTTGAGGGAACTCCTTGCTCGCTCTGGGAGGCCTTGGGAACCACGGGAGTCTTGGATCTAGGTTTCAGGGAACCGTCAGATGCAGCAGATACTAGTTCTCTCTTTGTAACTGTGTGAGAGTCGGGTGCCCTATCCTGCGCTGTCTTGAATTCTTTCTCAACACTTGGTTTGGACCTGCAGGGCAGTGGTGCAAGAATACCCTGGCATGGTCTCCTCTGTATCATGGGTGGCTCTTCCTTAGATGAGTTCCCTATTACAAACACACACAATACTAAAATTGGATGTAATTTAGCATTCACTTTGCTATGAACATGCCAATATGCAGGCACCAAACAATACTCAGAAATATCCTTCATAATTAAATTATGATTATTTAGTGGTGAAACTGACTTGCCTGACAGAGAAACTGTTTTCTTCATAGTTTTGGTGTGAGCAGTTAGGCGAGCGAGTTGGACAGGAGCTATAATTTTTTTTTTAAATGAAAAAATGATATACAGCAAAAAACATTGAACTTCATGTTGCATTTCACATAGTGATTTAAACATTGGTAACTATAGCTAAGTTTCCATCCAAATGGCAACAGATTTTCTTATTAACAATATGAGCATTTTCCCACCAGACATGTTTTCCATCAAATTGACTTGTTCCAGATATCTGTGCGAGATGACCTAAAAATACCTTTTGCTGTGAAATTCCCATGTACCGAATAAAAAATAAGTTATTTTCATAGCATTTTCAGCTCCCCTGATGATTTTCTCAGAAAATAATGTTTCGTTATTTCGCGAGTGTGACCAGTATTGGCACCTGCGCTCTAATCGACAGCGTTATCTGCTTGAGCGCATGTTGGCTAGAGCGCATGTATAGCCAACATGAGATGATTTTTATGGACAAAAAAAATAATTTATTTGACAAATGGCAGCCAAGCATCAATTATTTATAGGAGCATCATATAGTGGTGCAGTGGTCTAAGGCACTGCATCACAGTGTTGCAGCGTCACAACAACCTGTGATTCGATCCCCATCAAATGTGCCAACTTGTCACAACTGGCCGTGACTGGGAGTCCCATAGGACTGCGCACAATTGGCCCAGCGTCGTCCGGATTGGGGGAGGGTTTGGCCGGGGGCTTTACTTGGCTCATCGTGCTCTAGCGACTCCTTGTGGCGGGCCAGGCACCTGCAGGCTGATTTCAGTCGTCAGTTGAACGGTGTTTCCTCCAACACATTTGTGCAGCTGGTTAAGCTTGGTTGGATGGAAACCTGGTAAGTGTGATGAATTCAAATAAAATCTTACCTGGTTTTCCAGATATTTCTTCCAATAGATAATTTGGTTTAATAGCAGTCTCTCTCAACCTCTCAAACTCCAGGAGGTTTTTCAATTCCTCTTCCATTTTCCTCATCTGAATGGTCTGCTTTTGTTCCATGATGCACATTTTCTGTGAAGAGCATAATACAACAATATACAGAGTAAAACAATTGCAGTGAAATATACCTTCAAATGTGTCAACTTAGCACCTACAAAAATGTAGGTAAAACCATTTCTTAATTTACTGACCTATTCAAACTTCAATAATATTTTTGGTTTAGTTTGTGAAGTATGAAGAGTGTGTGATATCATTACCTTTCTGTTGCGCTTTTCTTTGGCCTCATTCAGGTACCTGGCCTTGTTCACATCATGCTTTACATCATTTTGAATGAGTTTCAGCCTGGATCGCTCCTTAGAAACCCAATACTCCTCAAACTCTCTCTCTGGGTCATACAATGCAGTTTGCAGGCCATCTTTGTGTCACCTGACCCTATTAATACATTCAACAGATCAGTCATGTACTTGACATTTCTAACACAGCGTAGGCATAACTCTACTATAAAGCTATAGAATTGTTGTCTCTAGCATAATGATATGCAGTAACATGCAGTTCGTCATTATTACCACTAGGCATCAGCACTCACATTTGTATAAAGTGCATTTACATGCACTTCTTGCCTACCTGGAACCAATGGTTGACTGCAGATGCTTCATGTTCTGAGTTCCTTTTTCCAGTAAGTACTCTCTCATATCTTCCAGCATAACATCCTTAGGGATATGGCCTTCTTGTAACTGAACCATTCTCAGCATTTGTTCCTTCTGAAATAGGATAAAGGACATTTTCGTACAGTTTAGATACTTATCAACCTAAGATATGCAGTACATGTTACAGTAACATTGTTATAAGAGTGATGAGTGAGCATTTCACATGTAAACAACTTCATGTGTGTTCTTTACAAATTTCAGAAAACAGTCAAACTGCCCACATACCATCTTCTTGCTGTAGGTTTTGTCATGGTTTGTCTTGACCATCTCCAGGTACTGTTTGTATGTGTTATACTCCTTCAATGAGCATACAACCTTGAGAAGAGAGAGAAATAATCACAAGGTATCCACCTATAAAACTATTTCCTGGAGTTAACGATCAGTTAAGTTTACGGTCTCCTCCTAAACTGGTCAGAAACAACAAGATTAACTTTTAAAAAACTTACGTTGTCATCTTCAGTGATTAAGTTTTGCTTCTTCAACTTGCCATGAATTTCCTTCTGATGGTAGTATTCATTGAGGTTTGGGTCATGCAGACTATTGTACGTGGTCCTCATAACGTGACAGTTTGGGTCATTTAGGTTGAAATCAGACATAGGCTGATACAACTGCGGGAATCAGGCTAATCAGTAAAAAATAAATACAAAAAATCTACATTCTACTACATACTTCTACCATGCTACTGCCACATTCTACTCAATCCTGTTTAAAATGTACGTTTGGCTTACCTTTTTACCCAGGTTGGCTCTTGACATTGTAAAGGCAACCCCAGGTATTACTGGAAGCTTTGTCATTGCAGACAATCTGCTGTTCACTGACGGCTTTGTCTTTCTCATGATCTGAGGAGGCTTCCCTTTCGGTAGACGAGGTTTCTCCTCTGGTTGGGAGGTATCTGACTCCTAGGCTCTGAGGCCTTTTCCTGAAAACAGCAACACAGCAGGGATGTATTCCATACAAACTCACCTGTGATAGTCCACCCAGCATGTCATCATAGGCCGAAGCACAATGAACTACCGTGGCAATAGACTGAGTACCAGTCTGTTTGTGCTTTTGGTCGTGTTCCCCTGCTCAGATGTTGCTTACGCATGCCCGATCTTATAATGCCTGGATAGGTATTTTACATATCAGCTAACCACATCATATGTTACTAGTGGCACCCCGCCCTGTGGGCAGTAAATCATTGGATCTGATTAATTTGATTCAATACAATTCAATCTTTGAAATGCATATTTATTTATTTACAGACCTTTGTCAACATTGTCAAGAACCTGCCTGGGTAAAAAGGTAAGGAGAGGGAGTGCACAAAACATTAGGAACACCTGCTCTTTCCATGACATAGACTGACTAGGTGAATCCAGGTGAAAGCTATGATCCCTTATTGAGGTCACTCTGTCAAATCCACTTTAATCAGTGTAGATGAAGGGGAGAAGACAGGTTAAAGAAGGATTTTTAAGCCTTGAGACAGATTGTGTATTTGTGCCATTCAGAAGGTGAATGGGCAAGACAAAGATTTAAGTGCCTTTGAATGGGGTATGCTAGTAGATGCCAGGTGCAACGCTGCTGGGTTTTTCACGCTCAACAGTTTCCCGTGTGTATCAAGAATGGTCCACCACGCAAAGGACATCCAGCCAAATTGACACAATTGTGGGAAGCATTGGAGTCAACATTGGCCAGCATCCATGTGCGACACCTTGTAGAGTTCATATATTTGGAAGATGTCCCTAATGTTTTGTACATTCCGTGTACATTTAAACAGGATAAAGTAGAATGTTGCAGTCTGTAATCCCCATATGTCCAAAAGCTGACCACCATCATTCTCGTTCCCAAGAACTCTAAGGCTACCTACCACAACGATCACCGCCCTGTAGCACTCACATCTATAATCATGAAGTGCTTTGAAAGGCTGGTTATGGCACACATCAACTCCATCATCCCAGACCCACTCCAATTTGCTTTATTGTTCCCCACGATGAAATCTGTGGATCCGTCTCCGTCCGTTAGTACGTTTGTTCGTACATTACACTGATTGGCCAGATAGTGGCGCTATAAGAAGAGATTGAAAATACACACTTTGAAAGGTCACGCCCCTCACCCCGTTTGACTTGAAATTCAGTACATTGGATCCTTGTGAGGAGAGGAACCTATTTGCTTCAGTTGACCCATATAGAAATAGATAGAGGAGTCATGTTTATATTTGTGATATTATAGCGTCTGTGACAGCCTGGGCAGCGCCATTGAGGCTAAAACTGAGGAATTCCCACCCAGTTGACTACTTTAAAAATGGAGGAAGCCTGGTGGAAGCCCTGAATTGCGCTGCCCCTGCTAAAATACCCTTTTGTCCAATAGAGGCGTCTATAATTCTCTATGGGAAACCTTACGGTCCGCCATGATGGATTGCCTGCCATTTCTAATTTTGTGAAAACACTTAAAAGCGCTACTCTTCTTGCACCGAATGAACTATCCGCACGGAACTTGATACGTGGCATCAATGGACAAAGGTCTCTCAACGCAATATTTTCCAAACTAGTACCTAAAACAAAATGGCTGCTACTGGCCAATAAATATTCACATGGGTGTGGTCTGGCACATAAATGCATATGAAATCAGTTAATGACATTCATATTGTCACAACATTTGGTACACATGTTGTAAACACGGTCAAAACTCAACATATGCAAGAGCATTCAAATCGACCTCAGGGCAGCGCTGTAACGGGCACGTTTATATCTCTTGATCTGTTTGACTCAGAGTAATGACATTTGGAACCCATGCTCAGGGATATGAGTCTAGCTCACAGATACTACTAGCCCGATTTTGACGAAACTTGGGAGAATGATGCGACTTGCCATAGAAATCCGTCATTTACAAAATTACACTGACTGGCCCAAGCGGGGCGCTGCATCATTTGTGGGGACGACGTGTTTACTGTTGCCTTGTTTAATGGTAATTTGGAATGTCAAGTCAATTAGGTATTATGGATCAAAATAAAACAAAAAAACACAGCAGAATATAAAGTGGCAAGCCGGATGGATGTAAGAGGACGACGCGCTTCTTTTGAGCCTAAAATGAAGAAAATTGGCGCAAAATTGTAGGAGGAAATCCTCCAGCATACTTAGAATGCTTAGCGTATTTATTATAATATACATAGCAATCTACAGTCAATGATGTGGCACACAACCATTGGTTGATTCATGCAATGTCTGAGCAGGAGAATAAAACCTTTATGTCAGCTCCCTGTCACTCATTGTCTGGCAAACGTGATGTTTGGCTTAACAATGAGAGCAATGGAGTTGACAACAGCACAAAAAGATCTGGGACCAGGCTACTGTCTAATTCTGTGACCGTGGCAGTGAACTAATTGACCTGTGGCTAACTGTCATCAGCATGTCACAAGACTGTGTTAGCGCACTGAATGCCTAGGCACTAGCTCTAGGAGCAATTATAAAATGTCAGCCAAGGCTATTCTGTTCACGGAACCACCGCAAGATTTCACCTCTCCCTTGACAAGTGGTGGAAAAAGTACATAATTGTCATACTTGAGTAAATGTTTTTAAAAAATGCTTTACCTTTATTTAACTGGGCAAGTCAGTTAAGAACAAATTCTTATTTACAATGACAGCCAAACCCAGATGATGCTGGGCCAATTTTGCGCTGCACTATGGGACTTCCAATCACGGCTGGTTGTGATATAGCCTGGATTCGAACCAGGGTGTCTGTAGTGATGCCTCTAGCACTGAGATGCAGTGCCTTAGAGACCGCTGCGCCACTCGGGAGCCCCTAGTGATACCTAACTAGAAAATGACTCAAGTAAAAGTCACCCAGTAAAATACTACTTGAGTCAAAGTCTAAAAGTATTTGGTTTTAAATATACTTAAGTATCAAAAGTAAATGTAATTGCTAAAATATACTTAAGTATCATTTCACATTCCTTGTATTAAGAAAACCAGACCGCACCATTTTCTTGTTTATTTATTTACAGATAGCCAGTGGCACACTCAGACATAATTTGCAAATTAAGCATTTGTGTTTAGTGAGTCTGCCAGATAAGAGGCAGTAGGGATGAACATGGATGTTCTCTTGATGTGTGTGAATTGGACCATTTTCCTGTCCTGCTAAGCTTACGAAATGTAACGAGAAAATGTATGGAATAAAAAGTACATTCTTTTCTTTAGGAATGTAGTGGAGTAAAAGTAAACATTGTAAAAAATAAATAGTAAAGTACAGATACTCTAAAGTACTACTTACATAAAAATACCCGCTAACGTCGGCCTCCGTGTGCAGCGTGCTCAGGAGTAGCACGTTCTTGTTTCTCTTTGCCAGGTAGGACACTAGAGTGACGGTGGGCGTGAAGGCGAACCTGGAGGACGAGACCTGTCTGCCCTTTGACTGGAGCAGCGCGGGAGGGAGCTCGGGCTTGTTCTTTCGCACCGTGCCGACCATGGTGAGGTTCCTCTCGAGGAGCCACTGCCCGAGTTCGTAGGAGGTGAAGAAATTGTCACAGGTGACGTTGTTGACCACCCGGCAGCCCCTGCGTGAGATCGAGGACGACGCGCGCACCCTGGTTCTTCTCGGGGGCTCCGCCGGCCGCCTTACCAGTGTAGACTTGCATCTTCCAAGCGTAGCTGGACTTGGCGTCGCAGGCCACCCACGACTTGATGCCGTATTTGGCCGGCTTGCTGGGAATGTACTGTCGGAAAGGACAGCGTCCTTTTGGGAGAGGGAGAGGGAGGAGACGTCGTCGACGCCACTACTGATGCTGCTGCTGCTGACGCTACCTCTCTATACTACCGCTGGCTCATTATTGGGGTGCACGGCGTTTATGTTACCTCTCTATACTACACATACATACGTACATACACACAGATACACACATACACAGACAGTACCTCTGAACGGGACCAGTTGTTCGTCCACCATCAAGTCGGATCCCGGGTTGTAGAGGGCTGGCAGCCGCTCCTCCCACATGTCCCAGACCTCTCTTATGGCTGCCAGTCTGTCGGTGGCGAGTCTCGCGGGTCTCGACCGGCGGTCGTCGAATCGCAGCAGCCTCGAGTACTTGTGAAAGACCTTGAGCGGCATGGTGGCTCGGAACACCGTCCTGCCGCTCTCCGCGTCCCACAGGCTGGCCGCGGCCTCGCCCCGGGACCTGTAGACGCCCGCTAGGATTAGCAGCCCTAGGTAGGCGCGCAGGTCGGTGGAGTCCATGGCTCGCCAGCCGTCGCCGTATTTTCTCACCCCCTGCAGACTGGTCATGTCCACAATGATCCTTTCTATCGCCGGCGTGACAAACAGCCGGAAGGTGGACTCGATGTCGAGCGTGCGCGACCCGGCGTAGGCCGTGGGGCGAGGCATCACCGCGGGGCCGGGGTGGTGGATGGCGCGGGGCAGGTCCGGGCTGCGATAGGCCACGGAGGACCATTTGATTTTGCCGTTTTTTGACAGCAACGTCTCTCTTTGGGCTTGGCCGGCCGCCGCCGCCGTGTCCTCTCGCTCTGGCTCTCTGTCTCGCTCTCGGGCAGCGGCCGTGTCTCCTTCTCGCTCTTCCTCTCGCTCTTCCTCCTCCTCCGAAGAGGAGCACGACCAAGAGGCCGAGTCGTCCGCGTCACGTTCTGGGTCGTATTCCTCGCCTTCTTCGTCTTCTCAGTCGACACTGGAGGCTATCTGTTCCAGGACCTGAGCCGCGCTGAAACCAGGACTGCGAGGCGGCGGCGGCCTCACGCTCGGCGGGGTCGTATTCCTCACTGTCCTCATCGTCGTCCTCATCTTCTTCTTTTCCTTCTTCTTCCTGACAATATTAGTAGCGTCTCTACGGCCGGCCGACAGTGGCCACGTGAACGGCTGCTGCCCTCTTGCACACTGACGCACCGCAGCTCCCAGGGGGTCACTCTGACCAGGCCGAGACAACGGCAGGGGGGGTTATAACATACACATTGCCAACGCTGCCCTGGGGTCGCTTTGACCCGGCCTGGACACGGTGGAACAACTCCTAACACATGGCCGGCCCGGGGGGGTCGCTCTGACCCGGCCTAGACACGGGGGAACAGCTCCTAACACATGGCCGGCCCAGGGGGTCGCTCTGACCCGGCCGAGACAACGGGAGGGCTAACACATGGCCGAGCCAGGGCCGCTCTGACCCGGCCTAGACACGGGGAACAGCTCCTAACACATGGCCGAGCCAGGGAGGGTTATGGGAACTAACACAAGTCTCAGGTAACTCATCACACAAAAATAGTTCACTGAACTACCTCAGCTGCACTTTTTTGGTTAGCTACCCCCACACAACATTTTGCTCTGCCCAAAGTAGACCTCATGCAAATTATTTTTGGTGGCCTGATTCACATACTGTTTTGGTTTAGAATTCATAGTATTGGTGTAAGAAATAGCCGTTTTAACTTAAATTACAAAATACGTCCACAGTTGTTAACAAGTTTAATTAGACTGTCAGAAAATAGTTAAATGCAAAGGTGAAAGCATAATGGTTTTACCTGTCTGCTTTTGCAAACGTCACTCTCCATCGTACAGCATGGCAGGAATGAGAAATATGAATACGAACATGACTACGTATTACAAATACATGAACTCAGGCCTCTTTCTACATTTTAAAGCTTCGACTTTCCGACCTGAAAATCACTGACGTCATGATTTGTATTTTTCCCGAGGTCCAAGTTATTTTGAACGCGGCAACAGTACCATATGTGACACAATGTATTGTCATATTCGAAATTCTATTGATTATATCACATGCCCAACTGTATTGAATTTCCCTTCTAAATCTGATCATTGATGGATGGCTGTCTATCAATAAAGATTTTCTACATAAAATACTTTTCTGGGCTATACTTTTCATTGATGTGTCAACACAAGTCACAAAGTTTTTTACACAAAAAAATCTAGACAATAAAACGCATGCAACCCTTCCATTAGCACAGCAGATGGCAATGCACCAATTATAACGAAGAGATAAAGGGTGTCGATTTCCGATTGGAGAAACAGATTTAGCAAAGCAAGATGGCTGAAATTGGAGCGCTCCAGAAACTAAAGGTTGCTAACACGTTTTTATCGAAGTTTAAAACGTCTTATACCGGTGTTATATTTTTGGAAGATTAATTATCGTATGTTGTCAGTTATCTTTACTTTGTGAATAAGGATCTTGCACGCTGCAGATCCCTGGACACCTACAGACGCAGTTAGCTAATTGATGCTAACGGACAGGAAGTGAAATAATCCATGCTTGCTGCACGGTTTAGTTAGCTAGGCATTTTGAGGTTGGAGATCGCGAAACTGACTGGTACCCAGGCTATGCGGATAACATTCCACTCCGTGTGATATGACAGAGTAATGATAGCTAAACATAATGGTTCCCAGACTAGTATCCACACTTGTTGAATTTATTTTGTCTGGCTTTGTTATCTCAGTGAGGGCCAAAGTGATCCACTACTGCTGTGAAGTTAGCAACGAACGGACAGCAGAGGCGCATGCGCGACTACGAATGAATGAAATTGTACAGTATGTTCTTGAGTGTTATTGTTAGGTCTAAATTGGCTTTGTTGCAATGATATTGGCTTTGCCGAACGCAGTGTTTCCGTTGCACTGTTTCACGGCAAACAGTAGCCAACTGCGGCTGTAAAATGTTTCACAGCAAACAGTGCAACGGAAACACTGCGCCCGGCAAAGCCAATATCATTGCCGCCACGCAAAACAAATATGGAACATGAAAAAATATTTATGCTAGGGCGCACTTTGACGATGCTAGAACAGGCCACATTTCATCTGCAAACAAATTAATCAAAAAAAATCCTACAACCCCATAGTAGAATATTTGATCTATTTACCAAGTCGTCTAGTGTGTGCTCTGCGAGATAAATATTCCTCGTGGCGCATTCAAGTTATGAGTGCCATAGGGAAGGAAACATGCATTCTGAGCTACCCTAACAGGTTGGCCTATATTATAGTCACTTTTATGCAAGTTTTTTTGCGACCTAAAGTTAATCAATAGGATAATGACTAGTTAAAAGAGAACATTTGGGATCTGGCTAATGATTAGCCCAATAGTCTAAATGCAGATAGGCAACCCCATGCTTCAGTTTATTTATTTGCAATTTGCTTCATATGTTGGGCTACAGGTGATAATGTTTATTGCTACTAGCATACTGATAATATGGACCATATTAGCATAGGCTATTTACATTATTTTTTTAAGTAGGCAAGTCAGTTAAGAACAAATTCCTACACTGGCCAAACCCAGACGACACTGGGCCAATTGTGCGCTGCCCTATGGGACTCCCAATCACGTCTGGTTGTGATACAGCCTGGACTCGAACCAGGGTGTCTGTAGTCACACCTCACTACAGCCCACGATGTAAAATATATTTTTATCACATTTTAACAATGTTATTTGGCTCATTTCTGGAGGTGGATATTATATTTTAGTTTTACTTTCATTTTGGAGTAGAATGTCCTTTAAAAAAGTCAGCAGAACTGAGCTTTCCAGTCCTGATACAATCAAAGTCTAGGAGGGACCCCCCCCATGATATTTTCCCTGCTACACATTTTTTTCCAGGGGAAACACTGTTGGGTAGTACCACTTGAATTGCAAGAACTGTAATTTAGTAGGAATTTGTAATCTAATCAGCAATCCACACTTCTGTGCTACAGCTTGCTGAGCTGAAGCATGAGTGTGAAGCCAGGGGTCTGGATGTGAAGGGCAACAAAGTGGAACTGATCACACGACTACAGGCTCATCTAGAGGAGCATGGTGAGCATGCAATAATGGATGGACTAAATATGCATTGGGTCAGGTTCCCAGACACGGATAAAACCTAGTGCTGGCCTAAAAATATTCTCCATTTAGCATACTTTTAGGTCCTGGAGTAAGGACTAGATAACTTACAGACTTCTATCCCCTACCCCTTGACACTCCTTTCTATCTAAAAGGTGTGAGCAATATGGCAAGAATTCCACCCAGCCTATGAATGGGCAAAGCGACACATGCTTAAATTTATGATTCTTTTTTAAAATTTATTTTTTACAGAGGATGACATGGGCCTAAATGAAGATGATGTTCTGGGAGACGAGCCAAAGGTAAGCCTGGTTTTAAAACGGTATGGCAGCCATGGCACTTCATGTATGGATTAGGTGAATACCACCATGTCCAGTATATAGTCATTTTGTACATGCTGCAGTTGCTTAGGTGAAATATGACATGAAAATAAATGTATAATTGTAGGAGCATTTCTTGATGCTTTGTGCTTTTGAAAATGTACTGTAGTACCTCTCGAAAGATGCGGATGCCGTCACTGGGGATAACGACGAGAAACCACTAGCGGTGTCTGAGTACGTTTTTCATTTTATGTTAACACACATTGAAGACAGACATTTTCTTTCCATGATTTTTCTGACGATCTGATGCCCCTAACTATTGAAATATGTTCCGTGTGATTTTTGAATGTTTCAGGACGGCTGAAAAGAAAGTGGTAAAAATCACACCTCCAGTGTCTGTGGATGAGGTAATAGGATGCTTGTTGCACTCTTTCACCAGTCATGACGGGTCTTCGACGCAATGATGGTTTGCTAACCTTATCATGAACATATTTTTAATCCTGTATTCAGAGGTTACAGAAAAGAGCAGACCGCTTCAATGTCCCTGCCTCAGCTGACAGCAAGAAGGCCATACGTGCTGCCCGGTCAGTACCCAACCATTCTTACAAATTATAGAATAACTATCCCATGCACTATTGATTGAGCGTGTCTATGAAACTATATATTAAAGTTGATTAAATATGTCTTGTGTTCAGGTTTGGTTTGTCCGCTGCTGCACCTCCAACTTCCACCACAGGTCGGTCTCAATCTTCCAGTCATTTACTGTTCTCATGTTGAGGTTTTAATGTAATTTTTCCAAGAACCATAACCTGAAGTCAGTTTACTAAACAAGGTTGAAGAACATCATTTATCACAAGTAATGGTAGGAAAACTGTTTTCCTGCATTGGCTCTCTGGTTTTAATCCGTTTTTTATTTTCTTTCTATCATAGGTGTTACTGTGAATAAATCCACTGCAAGTAATCCACATATGATGAGCAGTCACCTCTCCTCATTTCATTAATGTGACCATTACTGTGACTCAGAACATTTCATGAAGTATTTCTCTCACTCTGTGTTCTGAGTAGCCAGTCAGCGTTGAACAGCTAAAAAAGCGAGCTGAACGATTTGGCGGGAACGTTTCTTCAGTCTCCAAGAAGGTGACCTCATAGGGATGGGCCAGTTTCTAGATTAGACTATAAGGCATCCTGAAAGTTGAAAGAAATGCTGAATTGAAACCTAGTGATTATACTTAAGCATTTTTAGGCTAAGCCACCATGTTACAGATTTAAGACCATATTTGTGTGTTCCAGGTTGAGGAAGATGAGAAGCTGAAGAAGCGGAAAGAAAGATTTGGGATACTCACTGGTGCTGTCGCAACTGACGTTGAGGTTTTCAGATTCTTTTTATTATCGATACCGGTACAGTTCATTCAAAGTATTCAGACCCCATGACTTTTTCCACATTTTGTTACATTACAGCCTTATTCTAAAATGGATTAAATAAAACATTTTCCTCATCAATCTACACACAATACCCCATAATGACAAAGCAAAAACAGGTTTATAGAAAATAATAAATGTGTTTAAAATTTAAAAAACACCTTATTTACATAAGTATTCAGACCCTTTGCCATGAGACTTGAAATTGACCTCAGGTGCATCCTTTTTCCATTGATCATTCTTGTGATGTTTCTACAACTTTATTGGAGTCCACCTGTGGTAAATTAAATTGATTGGACATGATTTCGAAAGGCACACCTGTTGTCAGAGCAAAAACCAAGTCATGAGGTCGAAGGAATTGTCTGTAAGCTCCGCGACAGGATTATGTCGAGGCACAGATCTGGGAAAGGGTACCAAAACATTTTTGCTGGACCCAAAGAACAGTGGCATCCATTCTTAAATGGAAGAAGTTTGGAACCATCAAGACTCTTGCTTGGGTGGCCAGCTCTAGCAAAACTGAGCGATTGGGGGAGAAGGGCCTTGGTCAGAATGGTGACCAAGAACCCGATGGTCTCTCTGACAGAGCTCCAGAGTTCTTCTGTGGAGATGGGAGAACCTTCCAGAAGGACAACCATCTCTGCAGCACTCCACCAATCAGGCCTTTATGGTAGAGTGGCCAGACGGCAGCTACTCCTCAGAAAAAGGCACATGACAGCCCGCTTGGAGATTGCCAAAAGGCACCTAAAGGACTCTCAGACCATGATAAACAATATTCTTTGGTCTGATGAAACCAAGATTGAACTCTTTGGCCTGAATGCCAAGCGTCACGTCTGGAGGATACCTGGCACCATCCCTATGGTGAAGCATGGTGGTAGCATCATGCTGTGGATGTTTTTCAGCGGGCCGGGACTGGGAGACTACCTTCCAACAGGACAACAACCCTAAGCACACAGCCAACACAACTCAGGAGTGGCTTCGCTACAAGTCTCTGAATGTCCTTGAGTGGCCCTGGCAGAGCCTGTACTTGAACCTGATCGATCATCTCTGGAGAGACCTTAAAATAGCTGTGCAGCGACGTTCCCCCATCCAGCTTGAGAGGATCTGCAAAGAATGGGAGAAACTCCCCAAATACAGCTGTGCCAAACTTGTAGTGTCATACCCAAGAAGACCTGAGGCTGTAATCGCTGCCAAAGGTGCATCAACCAAGTACTGAGTAAAGGCTCTGAAATACTTGTGTAAATTTGATATTTCAGTTTTTATTTTTTTTATTTTGCAAACACTTCTAAACCTGTTTTTGGGGTATTGTGTGTGGATTGGGGGGGGGGGAATAACAATTTAATCCATTTTAGAATAAGCCTGTAACGTAACTATGTGGAAAAAGTTAAGGGGTCTGAATACTCAATGAATGCACTTTATATATTACAGATTTCTTTCCTATTTTGTAATATTTTATTCCATAGATTAAATCAAATGTTTGTTTACTCTTTTTCCTCAGGCAAAGAAACAGAAGCGTTCTGAACGATTTGGAAATGTGACAGTGTAAATTGGTATTTTTAAGTGAAATTTTATGCTTTTTTTAGTTTTGTTGCAAACAACTGAAATGTACTGTATATAGCTTGTCAACGGTTGTATTACATTTGGTCATTAAAGTAGTTTTCAATTATTTTCCAGAGTTGCTGTTATTCTTTCCATGGGTTTGCTATTTGATTATTGTTCAGTTGTACCAAGTGGAGTACATGGCCTGGTAGCAGGGAACCCTCACTGGGTTCCCCAGATAGTGGCCTGACAAGTGCACAACATGCTGGACTATGTTCTTACACTGCCAGACCTGTGAGCTGACAAGTCAGGACATTGTTTCACTACTTAGTATAAATATAGGAAGTGAGAGAAAAGAGGACGTTTGAACATTGGGTCAATGCCACAATTTTGTAGCATTATAGATGCACTCACCTGGTCTGAGTGCATAGCACATACATAATGTCCAACCCCCTATACCCACCCATGGCTACACTCCTGCCTAGTCATGTGGAATCCAGAGAATGGGGCCTAATTTATTTAAATTGACTGATTTATATGAATGGTAACTCAGTAAAATCTTTGAAATTGTTGCATGTTGTGTTATTTTTGTTCAGTATACTTACTCCGCCCATAACTTTTGGACTTTCACATCTTCTGGGAGTGCTATAATTGAGTCACTTAGTTTTACACTTTAAAATGGATACATTTGGTCAGTCCAAATTTGCTTTTTAATTCTGTCATGGAAATAATTGTATTTCCTATTACCAACTCATTTACGGTTTGCCTCGATTTCCATGTGGACCAATTTATTGAACACACTGCCCTATCCCATCTGGACCAGAGGAATACCTACAGTTGAAGTCGAAAGTTTACATACACCTTAGCCAAATACATTAACTCAGTTTTTCACAATTCCTGACATTTAATCCTAATAACAATTCCCTGTGTTAGGATCACCACTAAAGAATGTGAAATGTCAGAATAGAGAATTATTTCAGCCTTTATTTCCTTCATCACATTCCCAGTGGGTCAGAAGTTTACATACTCGGTAGTGTTGTCTTTATATTTAACATAGGTCAAATGTTTTGGCTTCCAACAATAAGATGGGGGAATTTTAGCCCATTCCTCCTGACAGAACTGGTGTAACTGAGTCATGTTTGTAGGCCTCCTTGCTCACACACGCTTTTCAGTTCTGCCCACAAATTTTCTGTAGGATTGAGGTTAGGGCTTTGTGATGGCCACTCCAATACCTTGACTTTGCTGTCCTTAAGCCATTTTTCCACAACTTCGGAAGTATGCTTGGTGTCATTGTACATTTGGAAGACCCATTTGCGACCAAGATTTAACTTCCTGACTGTCTTGAGATGTTGCTTCAATATATCCACATAATTTTCCTCATGATGCCAACTATTTTGTGAAGTGCACCAGACCCTCCTGCAGCAAAGCACCCCCACAACATGATGCTGCCACCCCTGTGCTTCACATTTGGGATGGTGTTCTTCGACTTGCAAGTATCCCCCTTTTTCTTACAAACATAACGATGGTCATTATGGCCAAACAGTTCTATTTTTGTTTCATCAGACCAGAGGACATTTCTCCAAAACATATGATCTTTGTCCCCATGTGCAGTTGCAAACCGTAGTCTGGCTTTTTTATGGCGGTTTTGGAACAGTGGCTTCTTCCTTGCTGAGCGGCCTTTCAGGTTATGTCGATATAGGACTCGTTTTACTGTGGATATAAATACTTTTGTACCTGTTTCCTCCAGCATCTTCACAAGGTCCTTTGCTGTTGTTCTGGTATTGATTTGCACTTTTCGCACCTAAGTACGTTCATCTCTAGGAGACAGAACGCGTCTCCTTCCTGAGCGATATTACAGCTGCGTGGTCGCATGGTGTTTATACTTGCATACTATTGTTTGTACAGATGAACATGGAACCTTCAGGCGTTTGGAAATTGCTCCCAAGGATGAACCAGACTTGTGGAGGTCTACAATTATTTTTCTGAGGCCTTGGCTGATTTCTTTTGATTTTCCCATGATGTCAAGCAAAGAGGCACTGATATTGAAGGTAGGCCTTGAAATACATCCACAGGTGCACCTCCAATTGACTTAAATTATGTCAATTAGCCAATCAGAAGCTTCTAAAGCCATGACATAATTTTATGGAATTTTCCAAGCTGTTTAAAGGCACAGTCACCTTAGTGTATGTAAACTTCTGACCCACTGGAATTGTGATACAGTGAATTATAAGTGAAATAATCTGTAAACAATTGTTGGAAAAATGACTTGTGTCATGCACAAAGTAGGTGTCATAACCGACTTGCCAAAACTATAGTTTGTTAACAAGAAATTTGTGGAGTGGTTTAAAAACTAGTTTTAATGACTCCAACCTAAGTGTATGTAAACTTCCGACTTCAACTGTATGTAAGAATGCTGTTCATTGACTACAGCTCAGCATTTAACACCATGGTACCCTCCAAACTTGTCATTAAGCTCTTGACCCCGGGTCTCGACCCCGCCCTGTGCAACTGGGTCCTGGACTTTCTGATGAGCCGCCCCCAGGTGGTGAGTGTAAGAAGCAACATCTCCACCCCGCTGATCTTCAACACTGGGGCCCCACAAGGGTGTATTCTCAGCCCTCTCCTGTACTCCCTGTTCACCCATGACTGCGTGGCCAACCCAATCATTAAGTTTGCAGATGACACTACAATGGTAGGCTTGATTACCAACAACGACGAGACGGCCTACAGGGAGGAGATAAGGGCCCTCGGAGTGTGGTGTCAGGAAAATAACCTCACTCAACGTCAACAAAACAAAGGAGATGATCGTGGATTTCAGGAAACAGCACAGGGAGCACCCCCCCATCCACATCGACGGGACAGTAGTGGAGAAGGTGGAAAGTTTTAAGTTCCTCGGCGTACACATCACGGACCAACTGAAATGGTCCACCCACACAGACAGCGTGGTGAAGGCGCAGCAGTGCCTCTTCAACCTCAGGAGGCTGAAGAAATGCGGCTTGTCACCTAAAACACTCACAAACTTTTACAGATGCACAATCGAGAGCATCCTGTCGGGCTGTATCACCGCCTGGTACGGCAACTGCTCCGCCCACAACCGTAAGGCTCTCCAGAGGGTAGTGAGGTCTGCATAACGCATCACCGGGGGCAAACTACCTGCCCTCCAGGACACCTACAGCGCTCGATGTCACAGGAAGGCCAAAAAGATCATCAAGGACAACAACCACCCGAGCCACTGCCTGTTCACCCCGCTATCATCCAGAAGGTGAGGTCAGTACAGGTGCATCAAAGCTGGGACCGAGAGACTGAAAAACAGCTTCTATCTCAAGACCATCAGACTGTTAAACAGCCATCACTAACATAGAGAGGCTGCTGTCAACACAGACTCAAATCTCTTGCCACTTTAATACATTTAATAAATGGTTTTAATAAAGGTATCACTAGTCACTTTAAATAACGGCACTTTAATGATGTCTACATATCCTACATAACTCATCGCCTATGTATTTACTGTATTCTATACCATCTACTGCATCTTGCCTATGCCGCATGGCCATGGCTCATCCATATATTTATATGTACATGTTCTCATTCATCCCTTTACATTTGTGTGTATAAGGTAGTCGTGAATGTTAGATTACTTGCTAGATATTACTGCGCTGTCGGAACTAGAAGCACAAGCATTTCGCTACACTCGCATTAACATCTGCTAACCATGTGTATGTGACCAATAAGATTTGATTTGAATTCTGAAAAGCTATCCAAGCATTGTTCCATAGGAGTGTTTTTTTAGGGAGTCATATGTGTTGTAGAATCTGTTTTCATCTTCATCCATATTGTTAGTGTTCTTAACTTGTACTTTTTTATGTTCTTAGCTCCATCCTTTGAAAACAGACACGTGAAAAGATTATTGGGTTGAGCATGCGCATCTTAAATATGTACCCATTGTTCCTCTTTAGTGCATTTAACAATATGTCGCAAGTAAAAGCCTTGGGTGGCAAGTTGATACAATTCCAAGTCTGGAAGGTTAAAACCACCCTCAGACTTAGAGACATATAAAACTTTATTTAGTCTTGAGTTTTATTTGCCCATAGAAAGTTTTATACTTTTTTAAAGAATGTCTTTGGTGGGGTAATTGGTATTACCGAAAAGAAAAACTTTGGACCCATGTCTTTCTAAAGTGGTTTATTGTACCTGTAAGATTTATGGGAAGATTGTTCCATTTAATTAGATCTGCGTTCATGTTGAGTAATGGGATAAAGTTATCTTCAACATAGACTTTGGGTAATCTAAAAGTTAAAGGAATCGGATTACTTGGTGTGTCATCATGGTGGTGTCTGACTTGTGGTCAGGCTCGATGGAAGGAGATGGACCAAACTAATTTACATGCATACTTTGGGGTTCTTATCCTTGCTGGTGTTTTCAGATCCAATGGGGAATCTACAGAATCCCTGTGGGATGCAGATAACATTTCCGTGCAACAATGTCTCTGGGAAAACTTCCACATTATTTCCAGGATTATCCGCTTTGATAACTGGGACACCAGACCAGCTCGGCAGCAGAGACACAAGCTAGCTGCAATCAGGTCAGTGGGTGGACTTCCTTCCCCTGTTTAACAACCCTGGGCCCAACGTTACTGTTGTTGAGCAGCTTATGCCATTTAGGGGCCGCTGTCCCTTCAGGCGATACATACCGTCTAAACCCGCAAAATATGGAATCAAGATCTGGGCTGCCTGTGATGCTGCTTCATCATATGCATGGAACTTGCAAGTGTATATGTGGAAGCCAGATGGAGGAGCCCCTGAGAAGAACCAAGGGATGAGGGTTGTCCTGGATGTGGCACTGGGACTCTGTGGCCACAACCTCACATGCAATAACTTTTTTTTACTTCGCACAAGTTGGGACAGGAGCTCCTTAAGAGGAAGCTGACGATGGTAGGAAAGGTACAAAAAAACAAGCCAGCGCTCCCACCTCAGGCCTGTTCCGTGTATTCAAAAGATATCAATTCCTCTAAGTTTGTGTTCACGGCCGACACGTTCCTAGTGTCCTACGTTCCAAAGAAAGGCAAAAATGTAGTACTCATGAGTATGCTGCATAGGGATGGGAGAATCTGTGGCCAGGAACATCAAAAACCAGAAATCATAATGGATTACAATGCCACAAAAGGAGGGGCGGATAATTTAGACAAGCTGGTGACTGGCTACATCTACCAAAGAAGAACCCTACACTGGCCACTTGTGATATTCTTCAACATCTTGGACATCGACGCATAACGCGTCGGCTCTTTCTCAAGAAGCTGGGCAAGGCATTGGTAAGACCACAAATCCAGAGGAGGCAACATTTCCCAAGGACCCCAGCTTCTGCAGCCATCCGCCCGACCCACAGAACTAACAACTCCAATACCGGAAGTAAGTGTGAGTGATGTTGTTGCATGTGTGTGTGTCTCATACCTTGGCCTGCTGTAACTATATATGTGAGTGACATGTTAGTAAAATTCCTGAACTAAGTGTTTTCATCATTCTAGATTGCAACCGGTAGCAACAAGAAGCGCTGTGATGTGTGGGGACCCAAGAAGGACAGGAAGACACAGTACACATGCATCAAGTGCAAGAAATACATTCACAACACACACAGTAAAACTCTGTCCCTCATGTGGTGTGTAGACCGGCCTTAATTTGTGTTAAATGGGGCTTATTTATCTTTTCCATCAAATACTGTATGTAAAATTTGTCCTTCCAATTTGTTCAGTTCAAAGCAATAAACATCAATAGTGATGAAAACCTTGTTTCATTTATATTTGTTCAAGATAAACATTTATTCCACCCATGTCTTGATTATAACGAATAGAGCTTTTATTGATAAATTAAATCTAGCAGAGGTAAATGGCAATTATTAACCATGTATGCTGTCTATATTGCTTGTAATTGATATAAGTCAACATCTAAGTATTAAGTATTTGAACATAAATTGCTATGGCTGTATTGTTTTAAAAACCCAATAATGTTGTGGGTCAATGTTACAATGTTTGGTTGGTAACCTCACAGATCAGCTCACAGATCATTGCACCTGTACATAGCTCATCTGTAAATAGCCCATCCAACTAACTCATCCCCATACTGTATTCATTTATTTTGCTCCTTTGCACCCCAGTATCTCTACTTGCACATTCATCTGCACATCTATCACTCCAGTGTTTAATTGCTATGTCGTAATTACTTCGCTACTATGGCCTATTTTATTGCTTTACCTCCCTTATCTTACCTCATTTGCACACACTGTATATATACTTTTTTTCTACTGTATTATTGACTGTATGTTTGTTTATTCCATGTGTAACTCTGTGTTGTTGTATGTGTCGAACTGCTTTGCTTTATCTTGGCCAGGTCGCAGTTGTAAATGACAACTTGTTCTCAACTAGCTTACCTGGTTAAATAAAGGTGAAATAAAATAAAACCTAACTGATTACAGTTTTATTTTATCAGATTACATGTAACTGATTATGTGTAATCATTCATTCCTCACCCCTCGACAACAGATGGTTTCCATCTGAGATGTTGAAGGGTGTAATTGATATCTTCATTGATAACTACATCTATTGATGCTTGCCATTGGTCCGTGGCCGTTTCTTTAGCGTTGGGGACAACAATTGTTGACAACTGTAGCATTGTAGCTAAGCCTAACTCTTTTCCTAACCTTAACCTCAGTCTCCTAACCAGCCACGCTAATTCACTTGACTTACTTTTTTTTACCTGATATGTAAACAAATCATCTGTGTTAGAAACATCAGTCTCATACCACAGTCACCATAACACCTCATAACATTTGCTGATAGGGAACAACCACATCAAGAAACGCCCCGAACTGCGGTCTGCATTTACACCATATTCGAGATGTTTAGAAATGTTGCTTTGGACAGAGGAACCAAAATATTTGCTTTGGGGACACTTGCCATTCACATAATTGACGTCACTTCCTGTGATCCACAATTTTAAAAATATTGTCCTTCTCAGTAATGGCGGCTTCCTTCCCTTCTCCTTCTGCAATAAACAACAACAAATGGTACTTCACCCGAGAACAGATCGAGAATAGCCCGTCTCGCCGTGCGGGGCTTGATCCAGACAAAGAATTGTCCTACAGACAACAAGCTGCGAACCTTCTACAGGACATGGGACAACGACTCAATGTGTATCTTTTGTCGGGACGATTTGCGCCTGCTAGCGGTTAGCTACCTTTAAGAGGTTGAAGCCGGTTTGGCGGCATGGCTAGTTGCTAGCTAATATCGGCTATTGTGTTTATAGTTGGTGTTATTGTTGATACCACAATTTATTAATGTGCTTGGTATGGACTGACTAGCGGCCCAGACGTTCGACTCGCTAACAAGGGCCCGGCCATCATTGCGTGTGATTAGCATGGCTAGCTAACGTTGTGTAGGCCTTTGCAGCCGAGGCCTACGCTTCTTTTAACGTTAGAGAACAAAAGCCGAGCAGAGGGACGTTAGAGTTGTTTAGCTATTATACGTGGGGTTTTGGTGTATCAAACACTTTAAGAGGATAACGTTATTGGACAAAAATGGTTACTGCGCTGTTTTGGGAGCCTACGTGAGTAACGTTAAAACTAGCAATCTATTTATCTGCTCTATATAACGATGAGTTAGTTAACTATAGGCTAACAACACAATAGTTTGAAAACAATGCGTACGTTACATAGCTAACTATTAGACATTATATTGGTGGGAAGTCCAATGCTGTTCGATAAAATGTACGTGAATTGAGATTAAGAAAGTTTAGTACCTATTTTATTTAAGACGGTTGGCTTCTTTGTGGCCATTATTTGCTACCTTGTTAGCTACAGCAAACTATATAACCCACAATGCAGTTCTGGCCAGCGAGATACGTTATCCTACTACGTACCACCACACACATTGCCAACATTTGGAGTAGTTACAGCAGTACTAGATCACTCGGCCACATCTAAAACTAGTTTTGAAAATAAGTTGGTAGCTACTGTTACATAAAATACCCTGTCATCAATCAAACATACTATTTGTCATTTAACCCTTAAAGTAGTGAGTTAAATCTCACGGAGACATCAGGTCATATTGTTATGCTATAACCCTTAACCCGTAGCTATGCATCAGGTCCCAGCTAACAATTAATACTGCCATTGTGTATATGCACCGATTCTACATGATCCAGTCGTTCACCAGGTTCCACAGAAATGTAAGTACTTTGCACACACTGACATCCTCTTTTGCAAAATGTTGTATCTTATATAGTTTGAAATGAAACGTATAAAATGCATAGCACTATCAGTACAGCATCTATCAAAATGTCCTATTTTCCCCCCTAGGTCATAGCTCCAGCAACACTATTCCTGGCTGCAAAGGTTGAGGAGCAGCCCCGCAAGTTGGAGCATGTTATCAAGGTGACCCATGCATGCCTCAACCCTCAGGACCCTTCACCAGACGTCCGCAGTGATGTAAGTCTCCATGGTCTGGCCATTCCACTTTGAACTCTCTCTGGCACTTGCATGGTGCTCCACAAACTGATTTGGGTATGTTTGTTAGGACCGGGACGATACCAGTATCAATATATTTGTTTGTATCGTGGCAAGGAAACAAAACACTAAGCGGATTTCACTTCTTTAAGAAAACAGCCCTAATGTTGGAAACAAATATGTTGTCATCTGGAGTCTAATTTATTTATTTGACAAGCTTTAGCACACAATTTTACGTTGCAGGTTTTTAAAGGGTCTGCTTCATGTTTTCATTTTTCTCATGAAAAAAATATTGCACTACTGGTATTATCACAGACATTGGGTGTTTTGAGGCGGTTGTACCTAGGCTTGGGCGGTATACCGTATACCAGGGTATTTGGAAATAGCCACGGGATGGTTTTTCAATACTATTTATTTGAAGTTTTATATTTGTAGCTACTTTTGAATTAAGTACTGTACCTGCAGTCAACTTGTGCATTACTTTAGGAAATAAAGAAGATTGTGTTCTTCATTTCACCTGTCAAATCATTTTTCAATATGAAGCTTACCCGTAGTCTCCAGTTACGTGGTGTTTGTTTACAAGCACACAAGAGACTAGAGCCCTATGTTAGGTTAACTATCTAAAATATGCTAAATGCTCTGCAGTCGCATTTGGTTTGCTAATTTAGTCACTAGTTAGCTGTCTAGCTAAGTGCTTAGCTTTGTCCAAAATCAAGCTTTGCTTGGTAACAGCAGAGAATCCACTCATGGATCAAGATCCTTGCTGTCTTATATTTGTTCTATGCGTGCAGCAAACTGAGTAGCCTTTCTGAGTTACTTGTATAACTTCACCAGCTGGGACGTCTGTCCTGAAAATAGTTTAGGTCAGAGACTGTATAAAATGTTCACAAAGTGCTCGTTAGCATTTAGTTCTCTATGGGATTTTACCAGGGTTTCTGGTAGGAAAATATGGCGCCAGACAACATGTCTGGCAAAGACATTTGATATATTGACCCTACGTCCATATGCATTTGGTGCGTAACGCATTAAGGTGCCCAGCCACGGTGTTCAAAATCACATTTAGATTAGATTATTATAATTCATCTTAACAGAATAGAAATGATCCTGTAATGTTGTAATAAAGTAGAATGATGTTTGCCCGTTGTCTTCATCCCTGCTATAAATCATAACTCAATATAAAAACATTTAACCTAGAAGAACAACTCACTTACACAGTAATACAATACCACTTCAAAATATAATATAATTTGGAAACGACCTGTCCTATAGGCTGTTTGTATGAATATTAGAATTAATAAATTACAATCTGGGCCTCTAATTTAATTTAGGCAAGCCATGAACATTTTAATTAGGTCTAATGAATAACAAAACATGGGTGTCTACGAACACCAGGGCTGCCCCCACTCCCCATTCTTGCTGCAATTCAGCACCACAGCAGTAGAAATAGGCCCCTCTTGGTGGCCACAAAATTAAGAAATTATAAAACTAATGTTGGACAATCAAATACACAAATTTCGTTAAGGCTGGTTCAAGCTTATTTTACAATACTCCTGTGACACGAGCCCCGCGCCATGGGTTTATGAAAGCACTTGTTTCCAAATCTCAAATGATATCTCACTCTTTTTACAGTTCTATTGGATGATGTTGAGAAATGTTGTGTTTTATTGTCATTTGAACTATCTTGGGGTTGTGACTCGTGTCATGTGTGACATACGTGGCTTATTGATAACAACTCTGTCTCTTACTTTGGGTTGCAATTCCTGTAACTTTACCCAAATTCTCTGGTTTTCCAAAAATCATGGTTAGAAGATTCCTGGTATTACGAGGGAATAAGCAGGAAATCCATCAATTTACAACCAGGAATTTGGGGAAACCAGGGAATTTTGATAAAGTTAGCGGAATTTTGCATCCCTACTCTTACTATAGGCAGTTGGCTGTCTAGTGATTGCAACATTGTAACTCTGATGTGAATAGTTGGCAACGATATTTCGTTTCCAAGTGCTACTGAATAAACTCAACTGGAATGCACCAATTGTGCATGATAGACATCATTACGTTAGTCTATCAATCCATTCCAAATCATGACACGGGCGGCATATGTTGATCTTGCTTAGGGCGGCAGCAGAACTGCTAAGACCGGGCCTGACGGACACAATTTGTCTCCAATTTACATGCGTTTGCGGCGGACCTTGGCCTGCTCAAAGTGAGCCGCTGCTGTTGGGAAGTCAAAGCTGTCCAACTCTTTGGAGCAGTTTGCGATGCGCATCAGCCTCGTTACTTTGTTCTCACAAAGTTGCGATCTTCTGTCCCTCTGAACTCTGTTTTGGAGAAAGAATCACCTCTTGGCGGGCATGCTGGAAAGGGAGATAATCTACACAATCTTTTCCAATTTTGTCCAGTCAGGGTATACTTAGCTGAAGTCCCTTATGAGGACCTTGCGTCTTTTTGGCCGGCAACAATTTTAGTTATCGGCTTTTCATATTTTTTTATTGGCTAAAAGCTGGCATTTACCTTGATAACATCCTCGTAACCTTCGGTTTAGAGGCTCAGTGGGGGTTTGTGTTCAGTGCGGGTATTACAGAATATCCCGGTATGGCACAAGGTCGGTCTGAAGGTATGACAATCTGGATACCGCCCAAGCTTAGTTGTACCTCCTTGAAGGTAAGACTGCGTAAAGGGAAAGCAAGAGGGTGAGTGAGACGTAAGGGGTGAGAGAGAATGCCTCCTAGTGAGTAATGCCTGTCTCCTGCCTGTCCTCTCAACCTCAGGCTTACCTGCAACAAGCCCAAGACCTGGTCATTCTTGAGAGCATTATACTCCAGACCCTGGGTAAGTTGGGATGGAAAAATGAATGGGGTCTTTGATTTCACCCCAAACTAGAGATGTGCTGCTTGCCGACACTATTAACCATATTTGTTCTTGTCCACAGCAGAGTTTTGAGTAGCAGTTCATTCTATTGGACGTCCACACCTCACCTAGTTCTATATGCTCACTATCACTACTGTCTTGCATTTTTGGTTCCCCACTTTTACAGAAGTTTTTCACATTTTCCTTGTGGTTTTAAGCCATTCATTTGAGTCAAGTAATTGTGGTGCGTGTTGTGGTGATGGAGGATGTTTTTGTTGTAATCACATTAGAGAGCAAGTAAATTTAGTACAGTATTGCTAGAATTTGGATTGCTTGCCTATGACCTTTGTCTTAATGAATGGCTTAAATGTAAATGCCAAACTTTTTTTAAAATTCTCTGCTCACTCATTCGCATTTGTCTTATACAGGGCCTGTCATCTGAAGATCTAAAGCAGTGCATTCATTCACTATTTACTGTAGTTTCATAAAACAAGTACATTGGTTTTCCGGGGCAATTATTTATTTTAATGCTCAGTGAGAGTTCTGAAATATCCAATAAACTCAGTACCTATTGAGTGGAAATGTGTATTTTGCATTAGCAGCCTCAAATTCTCATAGAAAGAGGATTTATAGATTGTTCTTTTGAAATTGTCTCTCATGGAACCTTTTTTCTGTCTCCCCTCTGCCCTATTCATTACAGCCTTTGAAATCACCATTGACCACCCACATACTCATGTTGTCAAGTGCACCCAGCTAGTCAGAGGTAAGCATCAACAATGTCCCTGTGTAGGCTACTGGTGAAGTTTCCAACCCCTAGTAGTGCTTTTACAAATGACATAAATGCTTCTCGCCTAGTTAAAGGTATTATTTATGCATATTTTAACCACATGTTTTTAATGTCATTATTTTGAACGTAGCAGGTTTTAATTGTATTTTCTTGTTTCTCGTGTTGTTGTTCCAGCGAGTAAGGATTTGGCCCAGACGTCATACTTCATGGCTACCAACAGGTATGCTGTTCAACTTCACGCTTTTAATTTCAGTTCGATATAACATTATTCAATAAAAATGCAATGCAACATTGTCTGATCTAAAACAGGAGAGGATCTTATGACCTGTATTTGAATGAAATTACCACTCATCTAAGAGGTGCACAGTTGTCCTTTTCATTATGTTCTGAAACTGAATCTGTTTCTTCTCCTCCCCCTCTTGTATTTTCCCTGTTTCCATGGATTTTCCTTCTGCTGGTGTATCTGGGACCCAACCTGCTGTGTAGTCTACACCTGACCACATTCTGCCTGCAGCACAGCCCACCCATTGTGGCCTGCGTTTGCATCCACCTGGCCTGCAAGTGGTCCAACTGGGAGATCCCAGTCTCCACAGACAGCAAGCACTGGTGGGAGTATGTGGACAATACTGTCACCCTCGAGCTGCTGGATGGTAAGTTTGATTGAATTTCATTATGCATGTTTGTGCAGTTGTTGGTTAGATTGTATTGTAGGGAACTGAATTGCATCGCCCTTTGTAATACTTTGTGTCCCATAGAGCTCACCCACGAGTTCCTGCAGATCTTGGAGAAGACACCAAGCCGATTAAAACGCATTCGCAACTGGAAAGTAAGTCATAGTTTAACATATATTTTCATAGCTCCTGATTTTAAATAAATGTGGCTCCCTCATTGCCTAACTCTGTGACTTCTTGTCCCAGGCGGCAGGTCAGACAGTGAAGGGAGGGAAGTCCAAGGTGCCAGAGGACGGGGATCAGACAGATGGCATGATGAGCATGGTCTCCATGTCGTCGTCTGAGATCACACTGGGTGGCCTGATGAGCCTCTCCAACCCTCTCTCTTCATCTTCCTCCTCCATGGCTCCCATACTACTGGAGCTCAAGTCGACCCTGGGCAGTGGTTCCGACCAGCCCAGCCACGCCGAGCTGCACGCCCCGGCCAAAGTGTCACTGAGCGAGTACCGGGCCAAGCACGCTGACGTCCTGGCTGCTCAGAAGAGGAAGCTGGAGAACATGGAGGCGAGCGTGAAGAGGGAGTACGCCACGGCAGCCCAGGCTCTGATAGGCCAGCAGCAGAGGAAGGAGAAGCACCACCGTGACCAGCAGCAATCCAGCTCCCACCATTCCAGCTCGGCCTCCTCTGACCTCAGCAGCCCCTCGCCCATCATCCTCAAGATCCCCCTGGAAAAGGAGAGGGGCGAGCGCAGCTCCCTGAAGATGCGTCTCCCTCTGGGGTCTGGGGGAGGCGGGGGGCACAGTGGAGCAGGGAACAGAGGAGCAGGAGGAGAAAAGGACATCAAAGTGAGAATTCGGGTGCCTGAGAAAGTACGCAGTGGAGGCTCGGGAGAGGAGGGGGGCAAGACTAGGGAGGGAAAGCACCGAGAACGTTCCAACCACCATCATCATCATCACCATCACCACCATCATTCATCGTCATCTTTTAGCGGTGCTTCTGTCTCTTCGTCCTCGTCACATAAACACTCAGCCAGTGCTGCTGGAGCTGTAGGAGGAAGCAGCAGCAAAAAAGCCCCCAGTGACTCGTCTAGAATGAGCTCTTCCTCTGTGTCTCGAAAGAGGACACATTCCACGGAGTCCCAGGGCTCCCACTCGTCCAAAGTCTCTAAGTCCTCCAGGAACTCAGCTCACCAGCTGCCTGCTCTTTTAGCTGCCTCTGGAGCACACTCCCTGGGGGCACACCCCACTGACATCCTCCCCTCCCTGGGTCACCCCTCCCTCCACCAGGGAAACTACTCTCACTCCAAGGGGGACAAGCCGGACACTAACGGACACAATGCAGGTGTTGGTAGCCAGTCGAATGAGTACCAGGACACGTTTGAGATGCTGAACTCTTTATTGAGTGCTCAGGGGGTGCAGCCTGCCCAGCCTCCCATGTTTGATTGCCGGTCTCAGTACGTGGAGTACAGATACAGCGGCGGGTCTAGAGGGGGATCTCGGCCACCACCTCTGCCTGCTGAACCTCCACCTCCGCTACCCCCTCTACCCAAATGATCCCTAATGAAGGGGTGAATTACTGACAGTGTACCTGTAGATGCATCCAACCATGTTACATAAGATATTTGCT
Organism: Salmo trutta; assembly: GCF_901001165.1. Classification (NCBI taxonomy): domain Eukaryota; kingdom Metazoa; phylum Chordata; class Actinopteri; order Salmoniformes; family Salmonidae; genus Salmo; species Salmo trutta. The sequence goes on along the minus strand of NC_042986.1, from coordinate 10,136,223 downwards.
CTGTGAATTTTGTCCCTTTTATGTGTTTGTATGGATCATGTTGTGGTTTTCAACTTGACAGCAAAGAAATGTACTAATACATACTTTTCAGTGATGTATGTGCTGAAGTGTCTCCCTCGTCACATCATATTCCATACTGTGGGGCAATAACAGGAGGTGTGAAAGAAAAGCTTGCAAAAAATGAAACGAACAAAATTAATTATTTATTCACAATGTAAATACTTTATCATGATATGAACTCAAATCAAATTTTATGGAATGGCGGGCATAATATGAGCCATAGCTGTTTTTAAAAAAAAAAGTCAAACATTACATGTTTGAATGAATATTAGAGGAAACAAACTTGTTTGCTTCACTTATTACATTTTAAAGTCTTGCTAACAATTAGTCTTTTTCAGAATGTTTTTGAAATATACTATTTATTATTAGTATTGAATGCTTTTGAGGAAGGTATTTTTTATTTTTTTTTATATACTAACTGCCCCTTTCTGCTGTGTTGAACTGAAGGATAGTTGAGTGCTCCTTACACAGGCCTATTTCAGAATGCATGTCTTCAAAGCCATCGTTTTCAACATTTTGTTTGTTTCAAAATACTGTAGTCACTGAGGTTTTTCTGTCTCTGTTTTGTCAATACTTTTGTTTTGTAATCTCTGCATTATTTTGTGAACAGTTGTTTAATATTAATAATGTAAATTGGTGAAAGTGGACAAATATTTTGTACATTTTGTTAAGAAAAAAGTTGCTAAAAATCCTGTAAATTGATACGGCTTATATTTTAGTTCCTAGATTTGAGTGTTACAGTCATTGTTTTAAATGGTTGTAAAATGTTACAGTCAAATGCTTACACTAACATTCAGAGTTTATACTACAGTACATGCACTGCATGGCCAAAAGTATGTGGACACTCATTCAAATTAGTGGATTTTGCTGTTTCAGACATACCCGTTGCTGACGGGTGTATAAAATCGAGCACACAGCCATGCAATCTCCATATCCAAACATAAGCAGTAGACTGGGCCGTACAGTGACTTTCAACGTGGAGCTGTAATAGGCTGCCACCTTTACAAAATGTCAATTTGTAAAATTTCTGCCCTGCTAGAGCTGCCCCAGTCAACCGTAAGTGATGTTATTGTGAAATAGAAACATTTAGGAGCAAGAACTGCTCAGCTGTGACGTGGTATGACACACAAACTAACAAAACTGGACTGTCGAGTGCTGTAGTGTGTAAAATTGTCTGTCCTCGGTTGCGACTCTTACTACCGCGTTCCAAACTGCCTCTGGAAGCAACGTTTACACAACAAGTGTTCGTTGGGAGCTTCATGAAATGGGTTTCCATGGCCAATCAGCCGCATATAAGCCTAAGATCACCATGCGCAATGCCAAGCGTCGGCTGGAGTGGTGTGAAGCTTGCCACCATTGGACTCTGGAGCAGTGGAAACGCATTCTCTGGAGTGATGAATCACGCTTCACCATCTGGCAGACCAACAGACAAATCTGGGTTTGGCAGATACCAGAAGAACGCTACCTGCCTGGATGCATAGTGCCAACTTTAAATTTTGTTGGAGGAGCAATAATGGTCTGGGAAATTTTAATGCTACAGCATACAATGGCATTCTAGACTGTTCTGTGCATCAAACTTTGTGGCAACATATTTGGGAAGGTCCTTACCTGTTTCAGCATGACAATGCCACCATGTACAAAGCGAGGTCCATACAGAAATGGTTTTCGAGATCGGTGTGGAAGAACTTGACTGGCCTGCACAGAGCACTGACTTCAACTCCCATCGAACACCTTTGGGATGAATTGGAAGGCCGATCGGGAGCCAGGCCTAATCGCCCAACAGTGCTCGACCTCACTAATGCTCTTGTGGCTGAATGGAAGCAAGTCCCCGCAGCAATGTTCTAGCATCTAGTGGAAAGCCTTCCCAGAAGAGTGGAGGCTGTCATAACAGGAAAGGGTGGACCAACTCCATATTAATGCCCGTGATTTTGGAATGAGGTGTTCTACTAGCAGGCGTCCACATACTTTTGGTCATGTAGTGTATCTGCATATTCATATACAAACCACAGCAGTGTCAATCATTTTGAAAATGGACTGATTGTCTTTTTTAGTGTTTTGAACAGAATTAAGTGTTACTTTTACTGTTTTAACAGTAACTGAAGTCTTCACTTATTTGAATGAAATTGAAATTCCCTTTTTGGGCAATTTTAGTAAGGGGTGTATTCTTTTGTCTATATTTAGATAATACAGCAGTTTTTTTCTGGTTTGTTTGTGGCGATTACACATGCTTAACTGAGAGACTAGAGGGTTTAACATTAAAAGAAATCTCTCGTACCACTGTCAACCATCCTTGTCAGGATTTCATTTCTGTGTAAAGGACTTGTTCAATTAAGATAATAATAATCGTTCCCTTTATGTCCAGTTATGCTGTTTGTCATGTTTATTGGTCATAAACTGGTATTCTCTCTCATTTAATCATGTGTTGGGAATCATCTTTAAGATTGTGATAGTGGAAATGAAGTGGGCTATAACTTAGCTCTGACATGTTTCAGACATTTTTATCAGAACTCTCTTGGTCCAATAAGCTGCCAATGGACAGATTCATTTTTTGGAGATCATGTAACACAGCTGTAGCATACTGATTTGATCATGTGGTGTTCCTGCTGTTTGTTTTTGTATATAAAGGAAAGAGTTGTCATTATTCTGGGGGCTGTTTTCTATTACTTTAACTGACCCATGATGGAAATACATTTCTGCTGTTTCCAAGGCTACATAAAATGGCCTAAGTCTGCCAAGTTTCTACAGTACTTGAGTCCAACCATTGATTTTTGTCACTCAGGTAAGCCTTTATGATGATATATGAAGAGAAACATGGATATGCTTCAAAATGCACTGAAACGTTATCCCATCAGGATTGTCTAACAAACATAGCTTATTTGTTAAAAACTGAGGAAATTATCACTTGTATTACTAGGAACAGTATGCTTCCATTCTGTTTTATATTATATAATAAGACATTCATTAGTGCTAAATTAAGCTAAGAATGATTGGACTTGAACTGATACATGGATGACTGTATGCAATATATCTTGTGCGAGTGCTTGTTTAAACAAGAACGACCACAAAATTAAGCTGAAATTATGAAAATAGATGGAAGACACTCATGCAACCAAATGCAAAATCACATAGCTACTCCTTTGTATTTCATTAACTGCTCAAAAGTTGTATCTGTCTGTACACATTGTCACGTCTTAATGTTTTAGTTGTACCACAACTCAGGTTTGTAATTGACATTTTTGGGATATATATTGTTTAAAATAACTAAAGGTATGCGTTATTTTGTTGTGAACAAAGTTCATTTTTTAAATGTGGTTGATATAATCCCATGTCAATAAATGTTTAAGAAAAAATATCCCTTTCATTTTTATTTTGTATTTTATGATCATGCAACAATCTTTGTTTACAGAAATAATAATATACTGAAGTCGCAAGCTACATTGAATATCTACTTGCTCAGATGTGGGTTTTGTAATTTGAGAGACAGGTCTTTCAACCTATCGTGTATTTCCCACCCACTAGTCTGGACCAATCAAAGCTCAAATGGGGCGGGTCCATCTTCTCAAGACATTGATAGGAGAGTGCGGGAAAAACGACGCAGTGCCATTGTGCTTCGAGAACTGCCTAGGTAAGGACACGGTAAGCTCCTCGCCGTTATATTAACCAACATGTTATATGAAAGTCCTTTTTGGATTAGTAACATATTTTGATTATATCAGAGTGCATCTGTACATCAACGACAGCGAATAAACCAGTATATGTTGCTACAGAGACTAAGGGACGCTGAACAAACATGGCTGCTAAAGCTAACTGGCTAACAAGCTAACACAAAAGCTACAATTTGCTGTCGTTGAGCTAAAAGGAGGCGGACCTGTTCCATGTGGCGCGTGATTGGGTTTTATGCAGGATCGTCACAGCACAAGTGTTTGGCACAGATGGTGGAGTACAGTTTGTTTTATCCTGAACATACTTGTTTGGCAGCTAGCTACAACACATGGCTTGGTAGATAACGTAGCAATTAACTAACAACATTTGTTATAAACATTTTTGCAATTAAAAGTTCCGTGTCTACTGTTCTGCGTAATTTATTGTATTAAACTTTGTTTTTAACTAGGAATTTTTATCAATCGGCAGCATGTGCAAATGTCAGCTCTGAAACCATGTGGCATATTGGCTGGACAGATGTCATGAGTAGTGCCCTGTACTTGACTTTTTCATAATTTTATTTCTGGTTATTTTGTGTCACTGGTTATGCTGATGCACATGTTTTAGTATAACGATTGATTGCTGAGGTTGTGGCAATGCTTGATGAAAGAGAATTGAGTAAGGCTTGAATTACAAATTAACTTAATGTGACGTGGGTCCGGTCCGTCAACGGACACACAAATGAACGTTTTCATTTTATTTGATCGTGTCCCATGTTTGTTGTATTGTAGTATCACGATTCTATTGTAACTGCCCCTGTTCTTTGTTTGCTACTACATATTGTGGTATCCCCGTTGGGCTCAGTTGGTAGAGCATGGTGCTTGCAACGCCAGGGTTGTGGGTTCGATTCTCACGGGAGACTGCATAAAAAAAAACGTACACTCACTACTGTAAGTCGCTCTGGATAAGAGTATGCTTAAATGACTAAAATGTCAATATTCGCCTGGTCTCACCTATGTCAATTTGTAACTGTAGGGTTGCTAATTCAGCCCCTGGTACTCACCGGAACATGTATTTCCCTTCCAGGACCAGTGATGAACAGGATAAGGATCCACGTGTTGCCATCGAGCAGAGGCCGTGTGGCCCAGACAGCCCGTACCCAGGAGCCCCAGGCCTGCTCCTTCACCCAGCGACCCTGCTCCCAGCCGCGCCTGGAGGGCCTGGAGTTCTGCATCAAACACGTCCTGGAGGACAAGAACGCCCCTTACAGACAGTGTAGCTACGTCTCCAACAAGAATGGCAAGCGCTGCCTGAACGCAGCCCCTAAGGTGGAAAAGAAAGAAGGGTGAATGAAGCAACTTGGATATAAATGCATTGATCAAACTCTCAACCACATTTTGATATGTGGGCTTGAATCTGGGAAATCCCTTAGTGTATCAATGAATACTGAGTCTTTTACTTTCAGTAAGTCAGTTCTTCAGAAATATCTGCACAATCTTGAATTCTCTGACTTTAGTTCTTATCTTGCGTGTGATTCTTATGTCTACATTCAGGGTGACCTTCTGTGCGGAACATGCTAGAAGGAATGCCATGGCTCTCCAGGCCCAGCTAAGAAAGGCCTCATCCGGACCCTCCCCTGAAGCCCTCCTATCTCAGCTCAGTGGCTACAACCGCCCTGAGACGCATGGCCTGGACAGTGGCCGCAGTGAAGCCACCCGCATCCTAGGTGAATAATATTTCTGAATCTTTTTCCTCTAAAGCCATATGCAATGGCAACATGTTTTAGAATAACCATATTTTTCCTAGAGTGAACTTGAGTTCTTAACCATTCTGCACAAGAATTATTTCCCATTTGAATCCTAATTTCTTACATGTGTGTGACCTTGAATATTCATGGACTAATTTCACTCTCCCTTTACTACACACTTGCTAAAAGGGCCCAAATCAAGTCTGACCGCTTGTGGTAGCGGCTCAGATCCTAACAGGGCCAACATTAACATCTTCCCATGGTCTGTTGGTTTTCTCTATATTAACAAAGGGAATAGTCAATTCAGTTGGAAGGAACAAATGCCTCCTTTACAAATCCATTATTTCAGCATGTTTTTCAAGCCAAAACATCCAGTGCATTTTGAAAAGTATTCAGACCCCCTTGACCTTTTCCATGTTTTTACATAAGGCCAGACAATTGATTCGCTGTTTAACGGATTTTCCCTCACAGAAAAGTGAGGCAAGCAAGTGCAACTTTTTTACATTATGTGAATAAGGAATAACAGTACTTGGAAGGAACCACATTGTCCTAGGCTACATGGACATAAACAATAGGAGGAATATTCAATTTCAGACCGATTTTCAGATTATTATTAATACACAAATTAACATTAAACATTATTCACATAAATTGCATTCTATTATACAGCCTATCATATTCAAAAATGATTTTGGAAAACATGTATGAATGTATTATCGGTTCATTAATGTACTTAATTGTAAAGCCTAACAAATTTGAGAGTGCTTGACAATAAATATATGTAATCAAATTTAAAATGTTGATGCATAATGAGTTCATTACCTGAATGCGTCTATAGCCTAGGCATTAGCAAAATATTCATACAAATGATTAGGCCTCTCATAGACCAGGCCTTGTAGAAAGAGGGTCAATCAAGTTAGGTCTGCCAAAATGAATGTAGCATTGGGGGACAAAATGCATAAATCCAGCCATGGAGTATAAACTTTTTTTTTTGATGACGATAGGTTATAACATGCACAACTAGAAGCATCAATCTATATAGAGCAAGCGTGACTAAATTTGAGCCCAGTAACTTTGCTCACCACCTTCAATTGTCTCGTCTGGCTACCACAAAGCCCCCACCTGCTGTTCTGCACGAAGTGTGCGTGCCACTGGCGATGTACTTTGCTTGACATGTTAGCTGTTCTCGGCGGCGCATCATCACTTCAAACGCATTTTGTCGTTGCGTTATTGGTTGGCCTACTACTACTGGTAGTACCGGTAAAATGTAAGTTATGAATCACAAATCACCATACAGCTGACACACTTCGATTTCATCAATAAGTTTGACTTAAATTTGGTTGTCCAAAATACTATCAGCTTGCACCATGTCTTTGCTGATGAATTCCCTGATTGCTGGCCAGTCAGTTGATAAATTACATTGTTTAGTCTAGTAATCGCTTCTAATAGATCTGAAATGATGCAATAACCATAAATTTAACCGACTGTTTATAATGAGGGACTCCCACGTTTAACCTGGACACATAAATAGTAGGATTTTGCAATGACCGCATGAGAGAACATCTGCACGTCGCCTGCAAGTGTGTGCGTTTCACTGTCCAATCCGAGGCTCGACCATGATCTAAGGCTGTTTGGTCTCTTGGGCATCAACTTGGGAGAGTGGACAGCGCATAATAAACAAAGAGCTGCATATATTGGCAAAATAACAACGTTTTTTTTTTTGCGTTGTGGAGGAAAGTGAGGCGGGGTATTTGTTAAACAGTAATTCAACTTTGTCCAGCCTTATTCTAAAATTGATGAGGGGGGGGAAAACAATTTAATCCATCTACAAATAATACCCCATAATGACAAAGCTAAAACGGGTTTCTAGAAATGTTTGCAAATTTGTTAAAGGAAAGATCCCATTTGCATAACTATTCAGACCTTTTATTCAGTACTTTGTTGAAGCACCTTTGGCAGCGACTGTAGCCTCATCTTAGGTATGATGCTGCAAGGTTGGCACACCTGTATTTGGGAAGTCTCACATTCTTCTCTGCAAATCCTCTCAAGCTCTGTCAGGTTGGATGGGGAGTGTTGCTGCATAGATATTTTCAGGTCTCCCCAGAGATGTTCGATGGCGTTCAAGTCCAGGCTCTGGCTGGGCCACTCAAAGACATTGAGACTTGTCCCGAAGCCACTCCTGTGTTGTCTTGGCTGTGTGCTTAGGGTCGTTGTCCTGTTGGAAGGTGAACCTTCGGCCAGTCTGAGAACCTGCTCAAGAGCGCGCAGGACTTCAAGGATCTCTCTGTACTTTGCTCTGTTCATCTTTCCCTCGATCCTGACTAGTCTCCCAGTCCCTGCTGCTGCAAAACATCCCAAAAGCATTATGCTGCCACCACCACGCTTAACTTTTAGGGATGGTGCCATGTTTCCTCCAGACCTGACACTAGGCATTCAAGCCAAAGAGTTCTATCTTGGTTTCATCAGACCAGAGAACTGTGGGACCTTATATAAACAGGTGTGCCTTTCCAGATCATGTCCGATCTATTGAATTTACCACAGATGAACTCCAATCAAGTTGTAGAAACATCTCAAGAAGAATCAATGGAAACAGGATGCACCTGAGCTCATAGCGAAAGTTGAATGCTTATGTAAATATGGTATTTTTGTTTTTAATAGATTTACAAAAAATTACAACCTTTTTTCGCTTTGTCATTATGGGGTGTTTGTAGATTACTTAAAATGTAAAAAAAAAAATAATCCACTTTAGGATATGGCTGTAATGTAAACACCCCCCCCCCCCCCCCCCCTGCTGCTATGACAGCCACCACGCTTCTGGGAAGGCTTTCTAGCAATGTTCCAACATCTAGTGCAGGGACTTGCTTCCATTCAGCCACATGCATTAGTGAGGACAGGCGCTGATATTGGGGAATTAGGCCTGGCTTGCAGTTGGCGTTCCAGTTCATCCCGAAGGTGTTCGATGTAGGGCTGGGCGACTATATGGAATTAATTTGGTTTTGGGTAATATTACATATGCCTGGAAGAATTGAGGTTGTTTGAGTGTTTATGTCCATGTTCTAATGTATTATTTTTGGTCTTCGCTCCTGTGTACCTCCCCATTTACACCAGAGATCTGTACCTAATGATGATGTACGTCTCAAATCAAAGTTTATTTGTCACGTGTGCCGAATACAACAGGTGTAGACCTTACAGTGAAATGCTTACTGACAGGCCCTAACCAACAGTGCAATTTAAGTAAAAAAATAGGTGTTAGGTGAACAATGGTTTAGTAAGGAAATAAAGACAGTGAATGATAACAGTAGCGAGGCTATATACAGTAATGAGGCTGGGTGTTGTCCCGAAGGCAGGCAACAAGCTTAGGTCCAAAATAAGCCCATAGAAACACATTGGCCTTATTTTGGGCAGATTTTACTCTTCCTCTATGGTGTACACACACCAAGCCCCTGCCTCTCGCGCCAATGAAGTTGATAGATCACATTTCCTCTGGCAAGCCGTTTCATCTCGATATTTGAGGTTTGGTTCAAAATAATTGGTAATATGGACACGCATTGAGACATTATTTTACTGTAATAGAGTAGTTAACTTTTCAACCGATGCAATTTGTGTCTCAACACCTCATTGTGTGCAGAGAAGACTACCTTTCTTTATTTAACTAAGCAAGTCAGTTAACCTCTCTGGGATATGTGGGACGCCAGCGTCCCACCTCGACAACAGCCAGTGAAATTGCAGGACGCCAAATTCAAAACAACAAATCTCATAATTAAAATTCCTCAAGTATTATACACAATTTTAAAGCAACTTCTTGTTAATCCAGCCAGTGTCTGATTTCAAAAAGGTGTTACGGCAACAGCATACCATATTTATGTTAGGTCAGCGCCTAGTCACAAACACAGCCATTTTCCAGCCAAAGAGGAGTCACAAAAAGCAGAAATAGAGAATTAATCACTAACCTTTGATCTTCATCAGATGGCACTCAGGACTTCATGTTACACAATACATGTATGTTTTGTTCGATAAAGATCATATTTATATCCAAAAATATGTTTACATTGGCGCGCTATGTTCAGTAATGTTTTGCCTACAAAACATCCAGTGATTTTTGCAGAGAGCCACATCAATTTACAGAAATACTCATTAACTTTGAAAGATACAAGTTATCTATAATCCTATGCATAAACTTCTCCTTAATGCAACCGCTGTCAGATTTACTTTAACAAAAAAAAGTGAAAGCACACCATGCAATAATCCGAGTACAGCGCTCAGCCACCAAAACAAGCCATACAGATACCCGCCATGTTGTGGAGTCAACAAAAGTCAGAAATAGTGCCGGAAGCTAAGTCGAAATAATTTCTGTTTTTGTATTTTTAGAGATTGAGTGCGGTTTACACTTGAATAACTTATAGGTGGTGTGTAATATGCATGTTGTGCATAAAAAATAAACATTTTATGCATGGTGTAAACCTATTCCCACGGGGGGCCAGCACAGGGGGAAAAAATGTATGAGATGTATGCATTCACTACTGTAAGTCGCTCTGGATAAGAGCGTCTGCTAAATGACTAAAATGTAAATGTATAAATATTCACTAACCTTTGAACTTCATCGGAATGCACTCCCAGAAATCCCAGTTCCACAAAATACCTCGTTTTTGTTTGCGGTTAGTTCACTATTCCAAATGCACAAGGCGCGGGCACTAAGTCCAGTCAAAGTTCCATTACAGTTTGTAGAAACATGTCAAACGATGTATAGAATAAATCTTTAGGATGTTTTTATCATAAATCTTCAATAATATTCCAACCGGACAATTCCTTTGTCTTTAGAAATGAAAGGGAACGGAGCTCGTGCTCACGGCCGCGTGCGTGACTAAACTAAAGGCTTTCAGCTGAGGCTCTTACTGACTGGTCTTACTCGCTCCCCTTTCACAATAGAAGCCTGAAACAACGTTCTAAAGGCTGTTGACATCTAGTGGAAGCCGTAGGAAGTGCAATCTGACAATTTACACTATTGGATAGGCAATCACTTGGAAAACTACAGACCTCAGATTTCCCACTTCCTGGCTGGATTTTTCTCAGGTTTTTGCCTGCCATATGAGTTCTGTTGTACTCAAAGACATCATTCAAACCGTTTTAGAAACTTCAGAGTGTTTTCTATCCAAATGCATATTATTAGTAGATATCTTAGCTTCTGGGCCTGAGTAGCAGGCAGTTTACTCGAGGCATGCTTTTCTTCCAAATGTGAAAACACTGCCCAGCCCAAAGAGGTTAAGAATTCTTATTTTCAGTGACGGCCTTGGAACAGTGGGTTAACTGCCTTGTTCAGGGGCAGAACGACAGATTTTTACCATGTCAGCTCAGGGATTTGATCTTCCAACGATCTTACTTAAACGAGAGTATCAATGAATATTGATTCTGGAAAATTAGTACTTTTTGTCGTGCGTGGAATTGTTAGGTTAGCAGCATTTTAGCCAAAGTCTACTATATTAGCTGTCTATTTTGTAAATGTGCAATAAGCATAAAACCCAACTTTTATTTTATATAAGGAATTGGCAACTTGTCCACTTTGTTCAGAATGACATGGTAACATGCTTTTCAAACAGTTGGCGGCAAATGGATCCAAGTTGCCTAAACTTGAAATGTAAAGATGAACTGGCTTAACAATCCCACATGCTGGTGACATGACCTATGTTAATTTGAGTCATTATTAGTGAATGTGCATTATTCATGGTTCTAGTTAAATTTGTAACAAGGGCATTTTCATAGACTTGAAAGACAGATTGGTGTTTATTGCAAAAAAGCAAGTTCATTTAATCAAATTGTTTATTAGTGGGTCTTATGACTGTGGAAGGCTTATATTTCGCCTCGGTATAACTAAAAGCCCTGAATTATTGCAGTGTATTTGACTTTTTTTAATTGTACAATGCTTATTTAGCTGTATATTGTGAATCACCCATTATTTTGAGGGAGGATATTTAAAAAAAAAAATTTCGGCCATATCGCCCAGCCCTAGTTCAATGGGGTTGAGGTCAGGGCTCTTTGCAGGTCATTCAAGTTCTTCCACCGATCTTGACAAACCATTTCTGTATGGATATTGCTTTGTACATGGGAGCATTGTCATGCTGAAACAGGAATGGGCCTTCCCCAAACTGTTGCCACAGTCTGAAGCACAACTGTCTAGATGGTCTTTGTATGCTGTAGCGTTCATGATTTCCCTTCACTGGGACTTCGAGGGGCTAGCTCGAACCATGAAAAACAGCCCAGACCATTATTCCTCTTCCACCAAATTTTACAGTGGGCACTATTCATTTGGGCAGGTAGCGTTCCCCTGGCATCCGCCAAACCCGGATTAGTTTGTCAGACTGCCAGATGGTGACAGGTGATTCAACACTCCAGAGAACATGTTTCCATTGCTCCAGAATCCACTGGCAGTGAGCTTTACACCACTCCAGCTGACGCTTGTCATTGCGCATGGCGATCTTAGGCCTGTGTGCAGCTGCTCGGCCATTTCATGAAGCTCACAACGAACAGTTCTTGTGCTAGCGTTGCTTCCGGAGGCAGTTTGGAACTCTAGTGAGTGTTGCAACCGAGCACAGTTCAGCATTTGGCGGTCCCGTTCTGTGAGCTTGTGGCTTACCACTTTGCGACTGAGCCGTTGTTACTCCTAGACGTTTCCACTTCACAATAACAGCACTTACATTTGACCGGGGCAGCTCAAGCATGGTTGAAATTTGACGAAATGACTTGTTGAAAAGGTGCCATCTTATGATAGTTCTACGTAAAAAGTCACTGTGCTCTTCAGTAAGGCCATTCTATTGTCAATGTCTGTCTATAAAGATTGCATGGCTGTGTGAGTTTAACCTGTTATGGATAGGGGGCAGGATTTTCACGGCCGGATAAAAAACATACCCGATTTAATCTGATTATTACTCCTGCCCAGAAACTAGAATATGCATATAATTATTAGCCTTGGATAGAAAACACTCAAGTTTCTAAAACTGTTTGAATGGTGTCTGTGAGTATAATAGAACTCATATGGCAGGCAAAAACCTGAGAAGATTCCTTACAGGAAGTGCCCTCTCTGACAAGATCTTGTTCTTCTTGTCTCTGTTTATTGAAGACTGAGGATCTTTGCTGTAACGTGACACTTCCTACGGCTCCCATAGGCTCTCAGAGCCCGGGAAAAAGCTGAATGATATCGAGGCTGCCCCAGGCTCAAACACATTTGCGCGTTTGGCAAGTAGTCTATCAGCGGACAATGGACTCGTGCACGAGCATGAGACGACACCATGTTTTTATTCTATCGTCTTTGAACGGATACAACGACTCCCGGTCGGAATATTATCGCTTTTTTACGAGAATTTTAAACAGCGGTTGACATGCTTCGAAGTACGGTAATGGAATATTTAGAAATTTTGTCACGAAATGCGTCGTGCTCGTAACCCTTCTTTACCATTCGGATAGTGTCTTGAACGCACGAACAAAACGCCGCTGTTTGGATATAACTATGGATTATTTGGGACCAAACCAACATTTGTTATTGAAGTAGAAGTCCTGGGAGTGCATTTTGACGAAGAACACCAAATGTAATCAAACTTTTCTAATAGTAAATCGGAGTTTGGTGAAGGCTAAACTTGCTGGGTGTCTAAATAGCTAGCCGTGATGGCTGGGCTATCTACTGAGAATATTGCAAAATGTGCTTTCACCGAAAAGCTATTTTAAAATCGGACATAGCGAGTGCATAGAGGAGTTCTGTATCTATAATTCTTAAAATAATTGTTTTTTGTGAACGTTTATCGTGAATTTAGTAAATTCACCGGAAGTGTTCGGTGGGAATGCTAGTCACCTGCTAATGTAAAAAGCTGGTTTTTGATATAAATATGAACTTGATTGAACAGACATGCATGTATTGTATAACATAATGTCCTAAGATTGTCATCTGATGATCATCAAAGCTTAGTGCTGCATTTAGCTGTGGTTTGGGTTTATGTGACATTATATGCTAGCTTGAAAAATGGGTGTCTGATTATTTCTGGCTGGGTACTCTGCTGACATAATCTAATGTTTTGCTTTCATTGTAAAGCCTTTTTGAAATCGGACAGTGTGGTTAGATTAACGAGAGTCTTGTCTTTAAAATGCTGTAAAATAGTCATGTTTGAGAAATTGAAGTAATAGCATTTCTAAGGTATTTGAATAACGCGCCACGGGATTCAACTGGCTGTTGAGTAGGTGGGACGCAAGCGTAAGCGTCCCACCTAGCCCAGAGAGGTTAAACAGCTTGGAAAATTCCATAAAATTTCATGGCTTTAGAAGCTTCAGATGGGCTAATTGACATAATTTGAGTCAATTGGAGGTGCACCTGTGGATGTATTTCAAGGCCTACCTTCAAACTCGGTGCATCTTTGCTTGACATCATGGGAAAATCAAAAGAAATCAGCCAAGACTTCAGAAAGAAATTGTCAACCACAAGTCTGGTTCATCTTTGGGAGCAATTTCTAAATGCCTGAAGGTACTACATTCATCTGTACAAACAATAGTAAGCAAGTATAAACACCATGGGACCACGCAGCCGGCATCCCACTCAGGAAGGAGACACGTTCTGTCTCCTAGAGATGAACGCAAATCAATCCCAGAACATCAGCAAAGGACCTTGTGACAATGCTGGAGGAAATAGGTACAGAAATATCTATAGCCGCAGTAAAACGAGTCCTATATCAACATAACCTGGAAGGCCGCTCAGCAAGGAAGAAGCCACTTCTCCAAAACCGCCATTAAAAAAAGCCAGACTACGGTTTGCAACTGTACATGGGGACAAAGATTGTACTTTTTGGAGCAATGTCCTCTGGTCTGATGAAACATAAATAGAACTGTTTGGCCATAATGACCATCGTTATGTTTGGAGGAAAAAAGGGGGAGGCTTGCAAGCCGAAGAACACCATCCCAACCGTGAAGCACGTGGGTGGCAGCATCATGTTGTGGGGGTGCTTTGCTGCAAGAGGAACTGGTGCACTTCACAAAATGGATTGCATCATGAGGGGGAGAAATTGTGAATATAGTGAAGCAAGACATCAGCCAGGAAGTTAAAGCTTTGTCGCAAATGGGTCTTCCAAATGGACAATGACCCCAAGTATACTTCCAAAGTTGTGGCAAAATGGCTTAAGGACAAAGTCAAGGTATTGGAGTGGCCATCACAGAGCCCTGACCTCAATCCCATAGAAAATTTGTGGGCAGAAGTGAAAAGGCTTGTGCGAGCAAGGAGTACAACTGAACAACCAGTTCTGTCAGGAGGAACGGGCCAAAATTGACCCAACTTATTGTGGAAGGCTACCCAAAACGTTTGGTTCAAGTTAAACAATTTAAAGGCAATGCTACCAAATACTGATTATGTAAACGTCTGACCCACTGGGTATGTGATGAAGGAAATAAAAGCTTAAATCACTCTATCATTCTGACATTTCACATTCTTAAAATGAAGTGATCCTAACTGACCTAAGACAGGGAATTTTTACTAGGCTTAAATGTCAGGAATTGTGACTGAGTTTAAATGTGTTTGGCCAAGGTGTATGTGAACTTCCGACTTCAACTGTAAGTCCAAAAAGCCGTTTTCATTAGACGACAGGCACACATTGGTGGAAATAATTCATAGGACTAACTATTCATTCAGGACCAGGGACAGTTACTATGAATCAGAGCAAAGCAAAGAAAATGGCAGTGCAGCTTCTATTTCAGCATGCTGAAAGGGAGTGTATTTGTCACAGCAGTCACACACAGCATCAAATAATGTTAAAGAATAAGCAGCCCATTCACTCAACTAATGATTGGGGTCTATAGGCTCATAATGAGAAAAAACACCATATAGTAGTTAAAACACAAAATGAACAAGCCAGCTATTACTTTCCATTGCAAATACTTTTATCACGTTCAGCACACAAAATAACCGGTGATCTGAAGTTGAAATGCATCATTTCACACATCAGCAATTTAATAGCAACAGCAAGCGAACTGCAATAAAAAAAACTGCCACTCACCAGATCATTTGAAAATCAAGTCCATCCTCCAGACCTTTTATGAAATGGGCAATGGCAGGTTCATATAGTTTGTCGTTAGATTTTCTATCCAATAAGTAGCCTACTTTCTCGATTTGAGATCAAAGGCAAGGCTGACAGTCGGGCCTGTACGGTGGTGGTCCTGGATTAAGTCTTGAATCATTTCAGGGCAAATGTCCTTTCAACTGAGGCAGTGGACACAGGAATGGTCAAGACCAGACAGGTAAGCAGATGCAGTTAGTACATACTCTCATTCAGCCTCTTCTGCCGGAGAAAGTGGTGGTCGGCCGGGTTCCTACCCTCATACATGAGCCACGCAGATCTAAGTTGGGCCCATGGCTTTCCTCGAGACTTGAGAATGCAGTATTTCATCGTTGTGAGTCTGTCTGCTGCTCGTTAAGCTGAAGGGCTACTCTTGTGTCCCCAAATGTTTTTGAACTCTCGTCACTCTTAGGTGTGAAGTTGAGTCTTGGTGGTTAACGTCGTAAAACTGGATAGGTCTGAAACCAACCAGTACAGGCCAAGATTGACGTCTTGTCGGTGCTGAAGAGTAGACAATCCCAGCAGTACAGCTTCTTGGTTTGCTCACACCCAGGGCTTCCACAGATGGCGCTCATAATTGTTAGCTTAAATGCCGTTCATAGCTCTTTCCTCATTGCACCAGTGCTGGTGTTGCCCCCACCTCTGCACAACCTTTAACTTCTAGTTGAAACCGATGCTTACAAATCAGCAAACGCATCCTCTAACACCTGCTACAGCTGCCACCATTCACACATTACAACAAAGGCATGGGAAAACTAGGCTACTTCTCACTTCGCTATCAGTCAGTAGTGATGTGTCCAGGCCTTCCAGAAGTTAGTGATTTGGTTCATTCCAAAATTCTGCTCTCATGCAGAGGCCTTCTGTCCAGCTTTTCAAGGCTAGATTTTTTTTTCTACCCATACACCACCAGAGATTCTGATTGGCTATATTTTCTCTTCAGTATTAACCCTTCTCTTTCCAACACAAACTAAATAAAATCAGAAGATCATAAAAGTTAATGAGAAAAATATTAAATAGATGTATTGTAATAATCCTTAGGCCGGGTTCCCTACTGTTTCTAAAGATGCACTTATTAACTCAGGATTTGTCCTCCACAGCATTTTAACCAGACCGTTATAGTTTGTTTTGTAAATGTGCAATAAGCATAACTTAATTGTATAAGGAATTGGCAACTCGTTCTCATTCTGATAAGGTAGGCCACTTGATTTCCACATGACAAAGTGAACAGGCTAGCATGCTGTTCAAACAGTTGGTGATGGATAGAAGGGTGTGCATAACAATTCAACTGTTCTACCTTGTTAGCTAGCAAATAGATTCATGTTATTTTTTTCGTCCACTCGAAATATAAAGATTAGCTTGGTACTCGCAATCACGTGTGCTTGAGATTGAGACCTGTTGTGTAGCAGGCATTATAGAAACCTGAGGTTAGTTGTTATTAGTGAATATGCATGGTTCTAGTTAAATTGAACAGTAAGGGAATTTTCATAGGTTACCTGCTTTTTGCAGTAATCAATATTTTGATTAAATACAATTATTAGTGGGTCTTATGGAAGGCTTATTTTCACAAGCCCTGAGTTCATTTGATTATTGCTGACTATCAGAAATGTAGTGTTCAACTTTTTTTTAAATGTACACTGCTCAAAAAAATAAAGGGAACACTAAAATAACACATCCTAGATCTGAATGAAATAAACTTAAATACTTTTTTCTTTACATAGTTGAATGTGCTGACAACAAAATCACACAAATAATCAATGGAAATCCAATTTATCAACCCATGGAGGTCTGGATTTGGAGTCACACTCAAAATTAAAGTGGAAAACCACACTACAGGCTGATCCAACTTTGATGTAATGTCCTTAAAACAAGTCAAAATGAGGCTCAGTAGTGTGTGTGTGTGGCCTCCACGTGCCTGTATGACCTCCCCTACAACGCCTGGGCATGCTCCTGATGAGGTGGCGGATGGTCTCCTGAGGGATCTCCTCCCAGACCTGGACTAAAGCATCCGCCAACTCCTGGACAGTCTATGGTGCAACGTGGTGTTGGTGGATGGAGCGAGACATGATGTCCCAGATGTGCTCAATTGGATTCAGGTCTGGGGAACGGGCGGGCCAGTCCATAGCATCAATGTCTTCCTCTTGCAGGAACTGCTGACACACTCCAGCCACATGAGGTCTAGCATTGTCTTGCATTAGGAGGAACCCAGGGCCAACCGCACCAGCATATGGTCTCACAAGGGGTCTGAGGATCTCATCTCGGTACCTAATGGCAGTCAGGCTACCTCTGGCGAGCACATGGAGGGCTGTGCGGCCCCCCCCAAAGAAATGCCACCCCACACCATGACTGACCCACCGCCAAACCGGTCATGCTGGAGGATGTTGCAGGCAGCAGAACGTTCTCCACGGCGTCTCCAGACTGTCACGTCTGTCACGTGCTCATTGTGAACCTGCTTTCATCTGTGAAGAGCACAGGGCGCCAGTGGCGAATTTGCCAATCTTGGTGTTCTCTGGCAAATGCCAAACGTCCTGCACGGTGTTGGGCTGTAAGCACAACCCCCACCTGTGGACGTCGGGCCCTCATACCACCCTCATGGAGTCTGTTTCTGACCGTTTGAGCAGACACATGCACATTTGTGGCCTGCTGGAGGTCATTTTGCAGGGCTCTGGCAGTGCTCCTCCTGCTCTTCCTTGCACAAAGGCAGAGGTAGCGGTCCTGCTGCTGGGTTGTTGCCCTCCTACGGCCTCCTCCACGTCTCCTGATGTACTGGCCTGTCTCCTGGTAGCACCTCCATGCTCTGGACACTACGCTGACAGACACAGCAAACCTTCTTGCCACAGCTCGCATTGATGTGCCATCCTGGATGAGCTGCACTACCTGAGCCACTTGTGTGGGTTGTAGACTCCGTCTCATGCTACCACTAGAGTGAAAGCACTGCCAGCATTCAAAAGTGACCAAAACATCAGCCAGGAAGCATAGGAACTGAAGTGGTCTGTGGTTACCACCTGCAGAACCACTCCTTTATTGGGGGTGTCTTGCTAATTGCCTATAATTTCCACCTGTTGTCTATTCCATTTGCACAACAGCATGTGAAATGTATTGTCAATCAGTGTTGCTTCCTAAGTGGACAGTTTGATTTCACAGAAGTGTGATTGACTTGAAGTTACATTGTGGTGTTTAAGTGTTCCCTTTATTTTTTTGAGCAGTATATTTTTATTGTACAACAAAGCTTATTTAGAGGAAACGGGGGAGAAAAAACTATGTACTGTGACTTGCCCATATGTTTGGGATTTTTTTTTTTAGGTAATTTCACCCAGCCCTACCTCGACAAGACGCACCCAAGTCACATAACCAATGCCAAGGCTTTAACTCAGCAGGCTAGAAAAGTCTTAACCCAATCAGTCACATGCCACCCTTATAATGAATACCCTTGCCAGTGATATGAAACGTGTCAAACGCGTGTTCAGGTCTCATCACATAAGCATGCGTCACCGAACCACACTCTTTTGATGAGTTGTAATACAAGACTTGTATTAGTGTAGCAGATGTGATCAGCCTGAACTGAGCAGTTTTAGGCTTTAAAAAAAAGAAATATATATATATATATATATATATATAATAAAAAAATTGTAAATAGTGCAATGAGTTGGTATGCTACAGGAGGGTGGTTACGAGTTTTCTTTATCACCCTCCCTTCTAATGTGCACTGCATGTCCTATGAGCGCCATAGAGGGAAACGGAAAACACAACCATGCTACGGAGAGTCTTGGCTTTCAGGAATGAGGCCATAATGGCTTACAGCCCAAACGCTAGAGCCAAATTCATAAGGAAATAAATTCAACATGCCACATTGGCTTCAGAAACCTGTTTAACACAGTGTTTGACTATATCTGTTCTCTTCTACTGTTCCTTGCTGGTAGAGTACGAGGATGTTGTCTCCGGTTTTGATTCTGAATTTAGAGAACTGAATTTGAACGTTTTAAATCGGCATGCATCTGAGAAGTTGAATATGAATCTTTGGTAAGCTTTAAATGATAGCTAAGTTGCTATGCAATAATTACCATATTGAAAGTGGTATGTACACACACGCGCCTCTTTCAATTCTGTTTTGAATCATGAAATACAAGTTCAATTTATGCTTTCAATGATTGAATTTCTGCATTAAGAAAATGTATGATATATTTAAATGTGAATTCAAATCGCTCCATATACATACGGCAGTTTTGTTACTGTTGGTCTGCTCGTAATCAACGAGTAAGATTCACATTTTGTTACGTTACTACCTTATTCTAAAATGTATTAAATAAAAATCCTCAATCTACACACACTACCACTTAATGACAAAGTGAAAACAGGTTTTTAGATTTCTTAATTTACTTAAGTATTCTCAGACTCTTTGCCATGAGACTGGAAATTGATCTCCGGTGCATCCTGGTACTACAGATCATCGTTGAGCTGTTTCTACAACTTGATTGGAGTTCACCTGTGGTAAATTCAATTGATTGGACATGATTTGGAAAGGCAAACACCTGTCTATACACTGTCAACTGTGGGACCTTATGTCAGAGCAAAAACCAAGCCATGAGGTCGAAGGAATTGTTCGTAGAGCTCCGAGACAGGATTGTGTTGGCACAGATCTGGGGAAGGGTAGCAAAAGAATTCTGCACATTGAATGTCTCTAAGAACAGTGGCCTCATCATTCTTAAATGGAAGACCTCAGACTGGGGTGAAGGTTCACCTTCCAACAGGACAACGACCCTAAGCACAGCCAAGACAATGCAAGAATGGTGTTGTACGTTTTGGGGAATATTCAGAGGTGGAAACTTTCCATGGGAATTAATACTATTTAAATGTAGATGTTTTTTGCTTTTGATATATTTATCATATGGAGACAAACATAAACCTTAAGACATTTGTAAATGATTAAATCCTTACAATAGAAATTAAATATTTAGTTATGAATTGAACTTTAATTAAATTAGTTGACTTTTCACATGGGATGCTTTCACTGAATAACAAAAGAAAGGGAATATTGAATGATCCCAATGTTCCATCGCATCTCAAAAAAAAAAAACGTTTTCAACATGCGTCTGAAATGATAGTCTAAACTAAAGCTTTGGTTGTCTTTCCCTCAGGCTTCCATGTCTTCTCCCTGGACATCAATGTCCACTTCTTGGACATCACTCTGTGGCCTCGTATTCACTGTCACTTTCCAACCTCAAATTTGCCCGGATGGCCACCAGTTTTTCAACCTTTATATTGGTCAGCCTGTTGTACTTTGGCGTGTGTGTTCCCAAACAATAACCAGTTGCGCTCTGAGGCGCCTGTTGGTGGGATTTTGAGGATGGAGGCAACAGGGGAAAGTGCCTCAGATCCACAAAGTCCCCTTTACCAGGCGGCTGATGAGATATGTTGGCACGACTGCCATATTGCATCTCCATCCCAAAGCCCTTGCTTGGAAGTGTACTTCGCCAGACTGCCAAGAACCTTGCCCTCGTCCAGGCCAATGTGGCGAGACAAGGTAGTCATGACACCATAGCCCTTGTTGATCTCTGCACCAGGCAGGATGCTGTTGCCAGCATACTTTGGGTCCAACATGTACGCTGCGGAAAGTGTATGGACTTCAGGCAGAAGTCTTCATGCTTTTTGATGCATTTCAAAACTGTAATTTCCTCTGCTTGGAGCAACAGTGAAGTGGGCAGGGCAGTACGGTTTTCTTCTCTTACATCTGCAAGCAGAGTTGAACATCAGGCGGGATGGTAGTGCAATGGCTACTGTTATAGGTTTCAGGCTGCTTACCACTCTCCCAAAATACATCATCCAGGAGGACCCTCTTGATGGGGCTGTCCATATCAGCAGACTGTTATATGGACATTTCTTGGGGAGACTCCTTCCCCCTCCAGGAGACTGTCAAACATGATGACAACACCACCCCAACGGGTGTTGCTGGGCAGCTTCAATGTGGTGCTCTTATTCTTCACTTTGCTTGTAGATTGTAGATTGCTGCTATAACTTGATGGCCCTTCACATACCTAACCATTTCCTTGGCTCTCTTGTAGAGTATCCATTGTTTTCAGTGCCATGATGTCCTTGAGGAGCACAGCCAATGGGTGTGATGGGAGGGTAGGACTCCTCCACTTTAGACCAATCAGCCTTCATGTTCACAGCATTTGTCTGTCAGCAGTGCAAATACCTTCTGTAGTCCAAGGTCATTGATGACTGCCTTCAGCAGTCAGAACCATGAGCTGTTGCTATTGATAAGGTTCTTCATAATTTTCACCTCGATTAGAAGTAAAGACTTGTCAGAGGTTGCTTATTGTGAGCGCTGAGGGAACTTTATGCACTTGGCCAGATGATTTTGCATCTTTGTTGCATTCTTCACATGATTTGGCACAGTATTTGCAAATGTACACACCGCTTTTCCTTCTACATTAGCTGCAGTGAAATGTCTGAACACATCAGATAGTGCCCGTGGCATTTTCCTGTAAAGATTAGGAAAAAATGAGTTAAAAAAAAAGCAAATGCAATTCCATGTACAGATAAATAGTTAAGCAGTTAAAACGTTTATCTATCTTACAAAGGAGTTGTTTAAAATAGAGACGTGTATGGAAACAGGTGAATTAACACTGTTAGCAGGCTCAAGCAAGCTAAAACCCACATGGTAGCAAAAACTAATTAGCAGAAATTAACAAGTTAGAAATGATTTAAACACTTTTTTTTGTTGGCTACTATTTACTAGTTAACAAACTCATGTATGACAAAATATATTC
Source organism: Salmo trutta (assembly GCF_901001165.1). Lineage (NCBI taxonomy): Eukaryota > Metazoa > Chordata > Actinopteri > Salmoniformes > Salmonidae > Salmo > Salmo trutta. The sequence continues at coordinate 10,113,928 of NC_042986.1, read as the reverse complement.
ACCCCACCCAGTATTATAATCAAAACTTACCAGAAAACATGTAGTCCTTGGGCCAGAGAGTGGTAGTGTGGGCTCAATAGCATCTTATTAGTGTGCAAGATCTTGAATCAGCTGTACATGTGATGGAAGAATGCACTGTGCATGCAGAGGGTTGCAATTGAATTGGGGATAGTTTAACCAAAATATGCCACAATACCTAGAATTGCCTTATGTATCCCACAAAGGTTCACTGTTATAAGCGAAGTTTTCTTGTTGAATTTAAGCAAAATTCCCAGGCTTAACTTCCCATGGAAAATTTCCGGGAAAGTTTGCAACCCTACGCAAGAGTGGCTTCGGGACAAGTCTCAATGTCCTTTAGTGGCCCAGCCAGAGGCCGAACTTGAACCCGATCGAACATCTCTGGAGACACCTGAAAATAGCTGTGCAGCGACGCTCCCCATCCAACCTGATTGAGCTTGAGAGGATCTGCAGAGAAGAATGGGAGAAACTCCCCAAATACAGTTGTGTGCCAAGCTTGTCACTTCATATCCAAGAAGACTCGGCTGTAAACGCTGCAAAAGGGTCTGAATACTTATGTAAATGTGATATTTCAGTTTTTTAAAATAATTTTAGAAAATTTCAGAACCAATTTTTTGTCATTTATGAGGTAATGTGTGTAGATTATTTGTGTGTAGAACTATTTCATCCATTTTAGAATAAGGCTGTAACAATGTGGAAAAAGTTGAGGGGTCTTAGTACTTTCTGAATGCATTGTATACTTGCTAGCTAGTGTCATGACTTTCTTGTTTGCATTGAGCCATGCAATAGAGCAGAGGAATTGACGGGTGCTTGTCTGTCAGATGTGGACAGCTGGAGTGAGGAGGAGCAGGGACCACTGGTGCTGGACCAGACATGGAGAGGAGATCCAGACAGTGAAGCTGACAGCGTCGACAGTGACCATGAGGATCCTCTCAAGTAAGACACCTTTTTGGTGTTGTGTGCTTGCTTGTGCTCACATTACATGGGTCTTGTAATGTCCATGAGGTTAATTGTGATATTTTCAGTGTTTATGTACTCTGTAAAAATCATTTAACACCAAGGTATTGATATCACATTTAGCTCAACTTGTATAAAAAAAATTGGACCGCAAGATCATATTGTGGCGGTCATGAAATTGTCAGCCGGTGATTGTCAAGCAAATAACTGCCAGTCTCACTGTAATTAACATAAACCCATTTAGCATCTCCTGGCTTCCACTCATAGCCTACAAGTCACTGACGCAGACCTTTGAACCATCCTCATTTAAAAAGTGTAAATCTGTGTAATCTAGCCTACACATCACAATAAATCAATTTATTTTAGACTGGTCTAAAGAAACATGATATGAAGAGAATGTTATCCATTTCAGAAGAACAGAATGGCATACTGAGTTGTCCTTATGTTAGGGCCTGCTATGGCTGTGTGCCACACTAGTTCATTTAGCAGACACGATTTGCTTAAATTTCCATGGCATTATTTTATAGTATGAAGAATACAATTGACATAGCTGAATAAAAGGATATTTCCTCAACGATTTGAGGGAGTGCGCACATGGGGCTATTCTGAGCAGTTAACAAAGAAAAGGGGACTCTTATGCTTAATTTAGTTATGTAACTTGTGATGAATATTGGGCTATATGTTTTGATTTTTAATAAATTATGGCTGCATGATGCGACTCTAATGATTTGAAAAAAGTTTCATTAAGCCATGAGCTCTGCTTTTTTTTTTCTTTTTTTTTGAGCAGGCTGTACACGCCATCAGTCTCATTCACAATTTGACAAGCACTTGTTAACCTCTTACATCTAGACGTTCGGCTAGCGGAACACCTGCTCCAATATCCAATGATAGGCGTGGCGCGAATTACAAATTCCTCAAAAATACAAAAACTTCAATTTTTCAAACATATGACTATTTTACAGCATTTTAAAGACAAGACTCTCCTTTATCTAACCACACTGTCCGATTTCAAAAAGGCTTTACAGCGAAAGCAAAACATTAGATTATGTCAGCAGAGTACCCAGCCAGAAATAATCAGACCCATTTTTTCAAGCTAGCATATAATGTCACAAAACCACAGCTAAATGCAGCACTAACCTTTTGATGATCTTCATCAGATGACACGCCTAGGACATTGTTATACAATACATGCATGTTTTGTTAAATCAAGTTCATATTTATATCGAAAACCAGCTTTTTACATTAGCATGTGACGTTCAGAACTAGCATTCCCACCGAACACTTCCGGTGAATCTACTAAATTACTCACGATAAACGTTCACAAAAAACATAATTATTTTAAGAATTATAGATACAGAACTCCTCTATGCACTCGCTATGTCCGATTTTAAAATAGCTTTTCGGTGAAAGCACATTTTGCAATATTCTAAGTAGATAGCCCGGCATCACAGGGCTAGCCATTTAGACACCCACCAAGTTTAGCCCTCACAAGTCAGATTTACTATAAGAAAAATGTTATTACCTTTGCTGTCTTCGTCAGAATGCACTCCCAGGACTTCTACTTCAATAACAAATGTTGGTTTGGTCCCAAATAATCCATTGTTATATCCAAATAGCGGCGTTTTGTTTGTGCGTCCAAGACACTATCCGAAAGGGTAAATAAGGGTTACGAGCACGACGCATTTCGTGACACAAATTCTAAATATTCCATTACCGTACTTTGAAGCATGTCAACCGCTGTTTAAAATCAATTTTTATGCCATTTTTCTCGTAAAAAAAAGCGATAATATTCCGACCGGGAAATCGTTTTTTATTACAAAGAGTGAAAGTAAAAGCATGCTATCCCCTCATGCACGAGCCTCAGTCTGATGGCCCTCTGATAGAGCACTTGCCAAACGCGCTAGTGTGTTTCAGCCTGGGAATGGAATTACGTCATTCAGCTTTTTCCCGGGTTCTGAGAGCCTATGGGAGCCGTAGGAAGTGTCACGTCATGCCAGAGATCCCCTGTTTTTGTTAGAGCTGATCAAGGACGGCAAGAAATGGTCAGACAGGCCACTTCCTGTAAGGAATCTTCTCAGGTTTTGGCCTGCCAAATGAGTTCTGTTATACTCACAGACACCATTCAAACAGTTTTAGAAACTTTAGGGTGTTTTCTATCCAAAGCCACTAATTATACGCATATTCTAGTTACTGGGCAGGAGTAGTAACCAGATTAAATCGGGTACGTGTTTTTTATCCGGCCGTGCAAATACTGCCCCCTAGCCCCAACAGGTTAAGAGGCACTCGCCCTGTTTTCTTACGCAATTGCATAGCCTGTAGAAATGTTGCGCAACATGGGCTCAAGTGTTTGATTAGTTTTTTTGAATACATTTACATTGATGTCAGTGATCAACTTGGAAAAGCCTAAGTACCGTGACTTAAATTCTATGGGCTACGTGGGATGCTACCGTCCCACCTGCGGGACACTTCAACAGCCAGTGAAAAATCAGAGCGCCAAATTCGAAAACAACAAAATGTCATAATTCAAATTTCTCAAACATACGACTATTTCACACCATTTGAAAGATAAACAACTCCTTAATCCAACCACGTTGTTCGATTTCAAAAAGGCTTTACGGCGAAAGCATAAAGTTTAGATTATGTTAGGACAGTACATAGACAAAAAATGACACAGCCATTTTCAATGCAAGGACAAGCGTCACCAAAAGCAGAAAACCAACTAAAATTATGCACTAACCTTTGACAATCTTCATCAGATGACACTCCTAGGACATTATGTTAGACAATACATGTATTTTTTTGTTCTATCAAGTTCATATTTATATAAAAAAATATATATTTTACATTGGCGCGTGACGTTCAGAAAATGTATTTCCCCCAAAACTGCCGGTGAATCAGCACAATTTACAAAAATACTCATTATAAACGTTGATAAAATATTAAACTGTTATTCGAAGAATTATAGATTAACATCTCCTGAATGCAACCGTGTTGACAGATTTCAAAATAACTTTACTGGGAAAGCACACTACAATAATCTGAGTACTGTGCTCAGAAAAAAACATCAGGCAATTACAGATACCTGCCATTTTGGAGTCATCTAAATGCATAAATAGCATTAGAAATATTCACTTACCTTTTAATAATCTTAATCAGAAGACACTTCCAGGAATCCCAGGTCCACAATAAATGTTTTGTTCGATAAAGTCCGTAATTTATGTCAAACTCCATGTTTGCGTGTTCAGTAAGCTACTCAAAATGTAGGACGCGTGAGGAAAATGTCACGACGAAAAGTCAAAAAATAAGTTATATTTACATTCGTTCAAACGTTGTATAGCATCAATCTTTAGGGCCATTTTAACTTCAAACCTCAATAATATTCCAACCGGACGGTTGCATTGTCTTGAAAACCGTTTTGGAACACAGGTCCCTTCTCATGTGAACGTGCGCAATGAAGGCATGTGATTTTCTAAGTCACCTACTTCCCAGCCTTCTCGTTTGGTCTGTGTTTACCGCAAAAGCCTCGAACAACTTTCTAAAGACTGACATCTAGTGGAAGTCTTAGGAAGTGCAAAATGAACCCTAACTCATTGTGTGTTAGAAAGGCAAGGACTTGAGAACTACAGGCACCAGATTTTCATTTCCTGGTTGTGTTTTTCTCAGGTTTTTGCCTGCCATAGGAGTTCTGTTATACACAGACATCATTCAAACAGTTTTGGAAACTTTAGTGTTTTCTATCCAAATCTACTAATAACTTGCAAATATTTGACTCTGGGCCCGAGTATTAGGCCGTTTACTCTGGGCACGCTTTTCATCCAAAAGTGAAAATACTGCCCCCTAGCCCAAACAGGTTAACAGTCACGTGGAATTTGAATTGTGGCGTTTATACTGTCAGCGTAACAGCCCTAGATACGACACATTTTCTGTAGACTGTTGTAACTGTTTGCATGGATTGTTTGACCTACAGACATGCAGGGGTGTACACGGCAGAGGAGGTTGCTCTGATCACACGGGAGAAGCTCATCAGACTCCAGTCTCTCTACATCGACCAGTTCAAACGCCTGCAGCACCTCCTCAAGGAGAAGAAGCGCCGATACCTGCACAGCCGCAAGGTGGAGCATGAGACACTAGGTAAAGCCATGGTGCTGCACTAACCCAGCCTGTTCTGTCCTGTAGTTAGTCAAGTTTGCGACCAATAGGTTTCACTGTAGTGCAACATTTTGCAACGGAAAATAAAAATGATTGTTCCAATTGGAGAGCTTCATATAGTACTTGTCCAGATGTGATCATGAGTTTTCCGGGTGAGATCATTGTGGTTATTCTAGTAGCTGTCTTACCTCCTGCGTAATGGGTGTGTTTGACACAGAACCAGACCCTAGATCAGCACACCTACTTTGACATGCTTTTTGAATACAGTCTGACACCTTGTGTTCTCTGTCCAACAGGAAGTAGTTTGCTGACTGGCCCGGAGGGTCTCTCCATGAAGGAGAGGGAGAACCTGAGAAAGCTGAAGGCTCTGCGTCGGTACCGCCGCCGGTACGGCGTGGAGGCTCTGCTTCACCGGCAGCTCCGAGAGAGGAGACAGGCTGTCACTGAAGGAGCTCCTCTTCAGGTCTGTGGCTTAACTGTTTGCAGGGATGGACTCTAAATCCTGGGGACTCCAGCAACTGTCTGTGGCCTGGCAGAAGTAAATAGTTATGTTCCAGGTTGTATGTGAGTCTCAGATTGAATGTGGAAATGCCCAGAGGGGCTGGGCGATATGGCCTAAAAATCATATCTAGAGTCACGATATGCAAGAGTATTTGGACTCACTTTCAAATGAGTGGATTCAGCTATTTCGTCCACACCTGTTGCTGACAGGTGTATAAAATCAAACAATGCGATCTCTATAGCAAACATTGGCAATAGAATGCATGGCCTTACTGAAGAGCTCAGTGACTTTCAACGTGGCACCGTCATCTTGAGAAAGGTCAATATACTGCATGTAAAATTATACCTAGGCTAAATATAAGGCTTCCACAACCATAAGACACACTAATAATTGAAATTATTTTAGCAATAGTTTAATATGCATTTTTTTGCTATAATCACTCATCTGGCTTTGAAGTCTCTGAAAATTCAATTTTGTTACAAATTTAACCAGAACCATGCACATTCTCTAATTACAAACTTCTTGTAGCATGTGAAAATTAACACTGGTCTCATAAACAATCTCTCAAGCACAAGGCCACATGCTAGTGAGTTGCCATCTAATCTTTATTTCAAGCCAACTTGGCTCTATTTGCTTGCTAACAAGGTAGAACAGTTGAACTGTTATGAATACACCCTCCTATCTGTCTCAAATGGTTTAAACAGCCTGTTCACTTTAAGATATTGAAATCAAGTGTCCTACCTTAAGAAGATGCTTATTTCTCAGAATGAGAACAATTTGCCAATTTCCTGATTTTATACATTTGTATTTTTATGCTCATTGCACATTTAGAAAACAGACAGCTAGCACATGAGTCTGTGGATAGAATGCTGCTAGCGGTATGTGATGCCGTGCACGACAAATTTAGCATTTCATTTTCGACAATCGTGTACATTGATACTTTTGTTTTAGTAGGGTCTGTTCTACCTTTTGGGATTTGAGACGTAAGGGTATCGTTAGAAATGTCTATTACATTAGTGTCGAAGCGTTTCGGTGCCCATATAATCAATTCTGTTGAACTAAACCTCAAATGCAAATAGCGAGTTTAAACTGCTTTTTGTCAGAGGAAGTTATTTCGTTGTGAGTGACAGGGGCTTGGTGTCTGTGTGGGAAGGTGCACAGAAGGCGCGACGGAGACCAGACCAAAAAGGCAGCACGCTCAGAAATAAATTGATTCTTGTGATACAGGTAATTTGGAACATTGTGCTAAAACACCAATTTGAATTAATTTGATATCGTCTCAGTACAATGGTGCCAGCAGAGGGAAAACGGTGTAATATTTTGTGGGAACGCAGGCAGTATGCCGGATTTGGTGTTTCCTGACTAAGACGTTGCCTGAACTGGTCAGCATATGCGTTAACCTCAACCAAAGTTTGGTTGAGGAATTTGAGGATCTTAACCTTATTCCTGTTGTTGTGTGTTCTCTCTACAGGCACATACGATGCGGTCTAGCCAGAGGTGTATCTCCTATGTGGAAGGGACCCGCTGTTCTAACCAGTGTCTCCCAATGACACGACATTGCGTCTCTCGTATCCTTCATACTGTTCTTCTGGTGTCCTCTATGATCAGTCATGTGTTTACCTAAAGTTCGATTTCAAATTTGCATTATTCTTTTTCATGGATTTTTGTGAGGGTGTTACTCTACACATACTAATGCTTGTTGTGCCGAAAGCCTTTTTTTGGGGGGGGGGGCTGGGGGCTAAAACTGAAGCATTAGTTAGTAAGGTGTTCCAAGCTTGTTAACCAGTCTGCACAATAACTTATTTCCTAATTTCTTACATGTGCCTGACCTGCAGAATATGCATGGACTAATTTCACTCTCCCTTTAATACACACTATTGCTAAAAGGGCCCAAATCAAGTCTGACCGCTTGTGGTAGCGGCTCAGATCCTAACAGGGCCAACATTAACATCTTCCCATGGTCTGTTGGTTTTCTCTATATTAACAAAGGGAATAGTCAATTCAGTTGGAAGGAACAAACGCCTCCTTTACAAATCCATTATTTTAACATTTGTTTTTATTTCAACATGTTTTTCGAGCAGAAACGTGCGTACACCAGTTTCATTACACTGTTGGTCTGCTCGTAATCAAGTGGTTGACGTAGCAAGTCATTCTGCTTAAAATGTTAACCAGGTTTTATTGATTCTTGGATTAATTCAGAGCAAAGCATTTGTCAACGAGGTTCAAAGTTTTGTACAAAACCAACCAAGCCTTTAAGCCATTTATTTGTACCTTACAGCGTCTCACACAACAAATACCCAAATACTGTTTTTGTAGTGAACTTGTGACGTAAAAGCTAATGAAAACTACCTAACATAAGTAGTTTTAATACTGTTGTTGTAGACTGCTTATTTGTGTGGTAATTGTAATGATGGCGCGAATTGTTTGTCTAACACATGTATCAAACTCTGCCCATGGAGGGCAGAGTGTCTCCGGGTTTTCCCTCTCTTGTACTTAATTGCTGAATTAAGGTCACTAATTAGTAAGGAACTTGCCTCACCTGGTTGTCTAGGTCTTAATTGAAAGGAAATCCAGCAAACCACTAGGCCTTCCATGGAATGAGTTTGACACCCCAGGTCTAACTGGTGGCTTTTGTTTCTGATGTTCGGTTGCATGCCAATGACTCCTATAGATGAGCTGATCTAGCCTTGATTTCCAGGCTTCCTCACACTGGTTCCTATAGCAGAGTAATACACAATACTTGGAAGTATCTTAATGGGAGACTATAACTGATGTAATTGCCATTGTGGATATGAGTTATTATTCTTTACCATAAGACATCCAGACATCTACCAGGATAGTAACCAGGTACTGTTCAAAATGTGTCCGGGGCTGAAGGATGTTCCCTGTGACCGGCCTGTTCACATGGGCCAGTCAGAGGAGCCTCGCTGCCCCCTGCACCTCTCCCTGCCTCCCCCCATGTACCAGCCTGAACAGGAGACAGCCCTGACCCCAGAGCAGCTGGATGCAGTACTGCCCAAAGACATGTACCTGAGTGCTGCAGAGCTACAGCCCACGGAGAGCCTGCCGCTAGAGTTCAGTGATGTACGTGAAGTCTCACCACCAAGTTTCCTGCTCTTATTTTTTTATTTATTTCACCTTTATTTAACCAGGTAGGCTAGTTGAACAGATGTTTTGTGCTAACATGGAATGCTACCACACAACGTGTCTGGATTTCAGGCTATGAGTTTATCATAAGAACAGGTAACTTGCTGGGAGTCAGGTGTATCTCTATTTTCACCCACCAAGATTTACTTTCACTCTTTCTGCTTAACATTATTGCTAACAGTGCCTTATCAAGTCTGACAGCTTGTAGCTGTCCAGATCCAAACCGGGCTAACATTAACATCTTCCCATGGTCTGTTGGTTTTCCCTTCATATTAACAAAGGGGATAGTCAATTCAGTTGGAAGCAACAAACATGTTTATTCTTCCAAAACTGATTTTTCACCCTTCAGAATGTCTAAACATGTTGCATGTATACTGAACAAAAATATAAACAACATTTAAAGTGTTGTATTTATTGATTTATTAATTTCAAGAGATGATAATAATTTGAAGATTATTTATTGATAAATCAATTTACAGATTTTAAAGTTTCATTAGATTTGGTGGGATAGGGTAGGCAGAAATTCTGGTGCAAAAAATGGGGTCCCCATTGAAAAGGTTTGGATTCCAGTGGCTTACTGTGTGCTCAACCATAGCATTACTGTTTATCCGTCACATAAATCTGCCTTTTACTTCCCCTGTAACATAGCTGTATTAATCTACTCTCCTGAGTAATAGAAACACCTTGTAACACTTACCAACTAATGTCCCCTCCACGGCCCCTCCTGTTCATCTCCTGTAGGACCTGGATGTAGTGGGGTGTCCTCCGTCCCCTCTGATGTTTGACACAGCCCTGGCTCTGGAGGACCAGACTATCAGGGCCATCGCTGAGGGGCCTATGGACATCCTGACCGGGGTCGAGCTGGACGCTTCGGGACATGACGACTCTGCTGACATGGAGCTCTCTGAGAGAGTTCTGCAGTCTATAGAGGACCAAGTGAGTTGTCGTCCTTGATTTCTTAACCTCCGGGTCGATTTGAAGCGCTGGTGTAAGTTACATAAATTTCATAACAAACAAAATCCGTCAATTTAAGCTAGGGATCTGTTTTTTGACATTGGGTGCGTCTCAATCCACCGCATCCGCCAGTGTCGCACTTCTGCATTTGCGGTGACCGGTGGCTGAATTAGAGCAGTGTTCGTCAGAGCAGTGTTCATCAGACCATGAGATATCCCGAAAATCGGTCTTCTCACGTAAACATCTGTAGCGTCCGAACATTTTGGCCTACAAACTATTACCACTCTATGGAAAGGGCAGACTCATGTGTTCTCCATTGGTCTAGGACCCCCACAAGTGTCACGGGATTCGTATGAAGGTAATCGGTACCAGTAAAAAATAAACAAATTGAAGTATGACGGTAGTTTTTGTGCCTACCCAAAAAAGGGGTTAAATATGTGTAAAAAATATATATTTTATTTCCTGATTTATTTTTCATCTCCTAGATTCAGGACACACTTCAAAACCTTGTTTCTTAATGTTTTTACTGTCTTTGACATTTTATGAATGTGTTATTCAATGCGTTTCTATGGGCATTAGTAGTAAAGGCAAATCTACAGTACCAGTCAAAAGTTTGGAGACCTCATTCAAGGGTTTCTTTATTTTTTCTATTTTATGCATTGTAGAATAATAGAGAAGACATCAAAACTATGGAATCATGTATTAACCAAAAAAGTTCTAAACTCAAAATGTATAGATTCTTCGAAGTGCCTTGACAGCTTTGCGCACACTTGGCATTCTCTCAACCAGCTTCATGAGGTAGTCACCTGGAATGCATTTCAATTAACAGGTGTGCCTTGTTAATTTGTGGAATTTCTTTCCTTAATGCATTTGAGCCAATCGATTGTGTTGTGACAAGGTAGAGATGGTATACTGAAGATGGCCCTTTTTGGTAAAAGACCAAGTCCATATTATGGCAAGAACAGCTCCGATAAGCAAAGAGAAATGACAGTCCATAATAAAAAACCTAGAATGAGTAGGTGTCAACTTTGGATTGGTACTGTATTATTTTTTTTTTGTTATGCCTAAAGGGGTCCTAAAATTCCAAATCAAATAGCTAAATGATCCATAGTTTTTATTTAACTAGGCAAGTCAGTTAACAAATTCTTATTTACAATGACGGCCTACCAGAAGGCAAAAGGACGCCTGCGGGGATGGGGGCTGGGATTAAAAATAAATATGGACAAAACACACATCACAACAAGAGACACCTCAACACTGCATAAAGAGTCCTAAGACGACAGCATTGCATGGTAGCAACACATGGCAGCAGCACAAAACATGGTAGAAACATTATTGGGCACAGACAACAGCACAATCTCACCCGAAGCAGCCACAACTGTCAGTAAGAGTGTCTTTGAATGAAGAGATGGGAGACAAAATGTATGACAGTCTTAAAACAATTCCATATGTCAGCTTAGCACCCCCCTCCCCAACGTCTGACTCTAAATAATTTTAAACATGATTGTGTATCAGCAAAATGTAGAGTTTTCCAATGTGTTTATTATTATTCAGCATAGTAGTTGTAGCACAGTTCTGAAAAGAATGACTAACCAACAGAAAAATACATTCTTAAAAAGTTCACTAGATTGAAAATGTACAGTGCCTTCAAAGTATTCATATCCCTTGAGTTATTCCACATTTAGTTGTTACAGCCTGAATTGAATCTACACAAAATACCCCATAATGACTGGGGGGGGGGTGTATAATACATTTTTGCAGATGTATTAAATGAAATGCAGAAATGTCTAATTTACATAAGTATTCACACAGAAGCACCTTTTGGTGGCGATTACAGCTTTGAGTCATCTAGGGTATGTCTGTATCAGCTGTGCACATCTGTATTTGGGGGTTTTCTCGAGTCTGTTAAATTAGATGGGGAGTGGCAGTGAACCGGAATCTTCGAGTCTTTCCACAGCTTTAATGGAATTCATGTCTGGAGTTTGGCAGGGCCGCTCAAGGACTTTCACGTACTTGTTCTGAAGCCATTACAGTGACTGTATGCTTGGCGTCATTGTCCTGTTGGACTGGGGCAAAGATTTGCGTTCCAAGGTCGTTTGCACTCTGAAGCATGTTCGTTCTCATCAAAGATTTGGCTCCATTCATTATTCCCCCTCTCCAGTCCCTGCCTTTTGAAAAGCATCCCCATAGCGTGATGCTGTCACCACCATGTTTCACGGTAGGGATGATGTTACAAGGTTGAGCTGTGCCTGGTTTTCTCCAGAAATATCACTTTGCATTCAGGCCAAAGAGTTCAATTTGTCTCATCAGATCACAGAATATTTTGCCTTATACTCAGTCTTTCACATGCCTTTTTGCAAACTCCAGGCGTCGTGTCGTGCCTCTTTCTCAGGAGTGGCCTCTGTCTGGCCACTCTCCCATATAGCCCAGATTGGTGAATTTCTGTAGAGACCTTTGTCCTTCTGGCAGGTTCTCCCATCTCAGCCAAGAAACTCTGTAGTTTTGTCAGTGGGCATTGGGTTCTTTGTCACCTCCCTGACCAAGGTCCTTCTTGCCTGGTTGTTCAGTTTGGTTGGACAGCCAGCTCTAGGCGAAATCTGGATTAGTTCCATATTTTTTCCAACACAGGTGTTTTGTTTCTAAATCATGTCCAAACAATTTTAATTGGCAACAGGTGACCTCTCAAGGCTGATCATAGAAAGTTGGATGCACCTGAGCTCTATTTGGAGTGTCATAGCAAAGGGGTGTGAATACTTATGTCAGTTAGATATTTCATTTTCAATAAATTTGCAAAAATGTCTACACGTTTTCACTGTCGTTTTGTGGAGATGGGTGAGGGGAAACAGATCTATTTAGAATTCAGGCTGTTACACGCGTGGTATGAATACTTTCTGAAGGTACTGTACATTGTTGATGGCTAATGCCTGCTATAAATTAACCTAGGTTTAGCTAAACTGCTCCTCTTCCTCTCCAGATTGTATCAGAGGTAATAGGAGGAGGGGACACCACGGAAAATTCATCAACAGAACTGGACCATGTTGCTGCAGACACCTCCAGATGAGACCTTTGCCTCAACCATGTTCAAATTATAGACTTGTGTTGAATTCCAGAGACTAATGTTGAGTTGACCAGTTCAAAGCCAGGATGGATCTACAAGGTGGTAGATCATAATGACGCCTTTGCACACCATTGCCAAATGACTACTGTTAAGTCATTGTTTAATCAGTTGTCATATTACTAACTTTTGCTGATATACTCTGAGTCAGTTTAATGTCTGTCTGGTCTTGTGCACCGTTGCCTTTCTCAACTTTACCTGTGTAATTTAATAACTCCTGGCTTCTCCATAAACTACAAACAGATGTATATCTTGTATACAAAGTCAGTGTTGGTATAGTGAAAAGATGAAACACCACTTGTAACTCTGGTTTGTTACTGTTCAATAAACACTCCACAAATGCTTGTATTGATTTTTACCTTATTACACCTCCTTTTTTTTATTATAGATTTCTCAAAGGGTGAAATGTAATTATTGCAAGTAGTTTAGTTTGAACACAATAGCCTACTCTTGAAACAAATGACTGACTATTTTTACCAGTATTTAACCAAGTGTGTGTCCATTGGATCCATTTTAATTCTACAGCACTTCTAAATTGTTTCTGAGAATGCCAGTATTTTGGTTTGCCAAATGCTGAGAATTGTTTTTCTCCAAAGCATCATCCGCTAAACATGGACCTTTTGAGGCTGCAGGTGAGTTCAATGGTGGGTGTTTAATTATTTATGTGTGTGTATATATAAATCTCCTTCGGTGAGGTTAGTCATACTTGGCAGTGTGGGACTGTTTGACGTCAGTCTTCTCTAAACCAGTCTCAGACACGAAACGCTGCCTGCAAGGCGAAATGCAACCGGCGAAAAGACGTCCTAAGACAGTGGAACTCTTTCATACAATGATTTAAATGTACACTGGCGTTCTAATAAAGGAGCTATTTATACTTTTTCTGCGGTAGACTAATCAACAAATGAGGTGAGTTTCATTGCAAGCATAAATGTCTGCACTCACTAGGCTACTTACTGTAAATTGCTCTGGATAAGAGCTAAATATGACGAACTGATTTTAAAAGGTGGCATCCTATGACTGCCACGTTGAAAGTCACTGATCTCTTCGGTAAGGCCGTTCTACTGCCAATGTTTGTCTATGGAGATTGCATGTCGGTGTGCTCGATTTATACACCTGTCAACAATCGGTGAGAGTTAAAAAAAAAAAAAAAAAAAAAACATACCAAAATATCATGCTGGTGGCTGTGATCGATGTGATTTCCCTCCAGATAACATTGGGAAATTATACATTTAGGCGTATGTGCGGTTGTCCTCCAAAAAGTCTACATAATGGCAATGGAGGCTAGGCTACTAATAGCATTGTCTAGGTTGGTCTGTTTGCCCGGCGGAGACGAATCCAGAACATGGATTTGACTATGGGAAAATCCCAAACAATTTCTGTCCAGTTTTGGAATGTAGGCTATTAGGTTATAATGTATATTTGGTGTGCTCACTTACACTTGAATTAGTCACTGCTGTTTATGGATTAATGGGCAGTAAAGGTATTCCCTCACCCTGGATAATTTAGTTAAAAAATACAGATGTGTTGCAGGCCTTTTGTGTCCCACATGTCTGCCTAGAGAACGTTGAAAGATATGTTATAAAAGGAAATGTTGCTGTGGATTTAGAATGATGTACAAACCCCAAAACATGAAGGAAATTGGATCCATTGAGAGAAACATGGATTATTCTGCTAAAATGAATTGTTACAAGATTGTTTCAAACACGTAGATCATTTTCAGTCATACTATGAAACATATGATCAAAACATATATTTATTTGGCATTCGATAATATTGGCATGCTTCGATGTTTTGTGACAGAATGATGCTGACATTGTAATAATTTTCTTCTAATACATCAGCCGTAACATGATAGGCATAGCACTACACGAGACGTCTAGACGTAGTCCTTCTGACTCCCATGGAAGGGGTAGGCCTAATTAGTGCTTTTGTTGAGATTATAACCTCTAAAATCAAGGTCATTCATTCCCTAGAGATCATTTTTCAACGTTCCTGGTTGTGATGACTGCTCCAGTATAAGGAATTAGAGCAATGGAAACATAGCCGCTATGTCTGTACAGAGCTGCATTGAGACTTATATTAACACACTTCTACAATGCTGTTATTGAATGCCTTTTCACAGACCGGTCAGTGTCATTGGGCTGTAAGAGATAGAAAGATATACCTTTCTTAAACGTACCGCTTCCCCTCTGTGCATATGCATTATTCCCCCCCTCGTCTGTTATAAATACATGTTCACTCTATCGCCCTCTGCACCCCGCCTTTTGCTGCATTCAGGTAGTTACCATTGTTATGCAGCCGAGTAGAGACGCTTCTGGAGCAGCATGTTAGCTCGTGTGTGTCTCTGGAGCCACACATTAGTATGTAGAAATATTCATAAATTACCACGTGGAGCTGGAACGATATGGCAGAGCTCAAAGCAGGAATGACAAATATCTCCCTGTAACATCACTACCGTTTCCACACACTGCAGATATGTCGATGTCCCCCCCTCCCGCAGATATTTGGAAGCCCCCTATTTCCCGAAGCCGTTTGTTCTTTTAGGATAGTAAAACAAGGGATGTTCTCCCTTGTGGGGACATTTCCCACTTCCCCATGAGGCTAAAGGATATTTGAAATGTAGGGGTCAGGGAAAATAGGATTTTGAATGGAAATGTATTTTAGGTCCCAACGAGGATAGAACATAACTGTGTGTGTGTGTGTGTGTGTGTGTGTGTGTCTCGACTAAAGGCAGAACAATATTTAGGGGTCATTATAAGGACAGCTTAAACTCTTCCTCTTCTATTTCTCTCCTAATATAAACTGTATCAAATAATTTGTTTGGTATTAAATGATAACAATTGCCTTTTGGGCTTAGATAGGCCTATAGCTACCCTATAATTAATTCCTCTAATGCAGGGGTTCCCAAAACTTAAATAAGCGTTAAAGCTAATTTCCTACAATTCTACATTTTAGCAGACGCTCTTATCCAGAGCGACTTACATTAGTGAATGCACTGGCCCCCCGTGGGAAGCGAACCCACAACCCTGGCGTTGCACACACCATGCTTTACCAACTGAGCCACAAGGAAGACCATGGAGGGAGGAGAGAGGAGGGAGAACGAGAGGTGAGAGAGAGAGAGCAAGGTGAGAGAGGTGTGTGTCTTATGTGTGTTCATGTGATATCTGAATGACTCAAACATTACAACAAAATCAATGGGCTAAAAAAACGTTAGCTGACATGGACTGTATGGTCTGAAAAACATGGACATACTTGGACAAACCATGGACATTATAAAGCTAGTATCCTCTGGTATCTGTATGATACATTTATTTGATTAAGGACAGATGGTTATTGGTCATTTTGGAGAGACCGAAGATAAGCTTAGTTCTGTTTCCACTTTCCAACCATATAGTAACCATTCCATAACTTTACTTCAATTATATATATTTTATTCTATGAATAAGTCTTTCTGGGTCTGGCCAGACACGAGAACAAAGGATGTGGATGTTGAGATGTGAGAACATGCTTGGCTCAGCTGCGATGGTTCTGTGGGTGTCTGTACTGACTGACACGGATACGTCCCAAATGGCACCCTATTTCCTACATTGTGCCCAACCTTTGACCAAAGCCCTATGGGCCCTGGTCAAAAGTAGTGCACTTTATAGGGAATAGAGTGTCATTTGAGATGCGTCCACGGTGCCTGGCGTCCAGATGTTCGCTGCTGCTGGCTGGCTATGTCCATGCCCATATGTTAATGGTTCCTGCACCACTCTGGCCTTGAGTGCAACACTGCCGTTCTATTACCAGCCTATAGTCAGGGCCACATTCAGTTGAAAAATGTAGTGGAACATTGCAGAGGTCCAGGGTTGTGTCCAATAGGTACTACACAGGAGATCACTTTTTGAAGCTGGTGAAACAGTGAGGTACTACTAGAATTTGTTCAATAAGAAAAGCTCATATTCATTGGTATGTTTTAGCCCTACTGAGCATGACCCAGACTTCATTGCCTGTCCACATGCTGGAAAGAGAACTCCAGTTGTTGGCAAGGGGATTCCTGTTATCACTGAAGTATTTACAGCTGTATAAAACCTGTCTGTAAACAGGCGAGACAAATGGTTTTCCTTACTGAGTTTAATGTTTAGTAGAATGTAAGAAGAACAATACGTCAACTTTTTATTAAGAACATCAAATATTTTACCTGAAAGGTATTTATAAGGGTCGTTGTGTGGTTACTGCAGAAGGGTTCAGTTATAGAACATATTGGGTAGTTGACTAGACACGCCTTTTTTTGTTCGTAATGGCAAACAAATGTATAACTTCATTTAAATTGGTTAAAATTGCGTCATTTTATTAAAACTTTGTTTTTTAAACTTGGATCACAAGTAAATTCATGCACTGTATAATTTGTTTTCTTACAATTTTGAATCAATGGTGATAAATGCAGTTCTGCCGCCCTAGCCAAGACCAACAAATACCACCCGGGCGAAACTAGAATAGTCACAGTAAACAAAATGTTGTTGAAAGACGTCAGAAATATATATTTTCCAGACGTTGAAGTTAGGTTCAATTTAGGTTCTGAATAAAAGGTGAAAAAGTATTTTTCGGATGTTTAAAAATACATATTTTCCAGACGTTGAAATCAGGTTCATTTTCAGTACTGAATTAAAGTTGAAAATAAGCTACTAATTATCTGGATGTTGAAAATAAGTATTTTCCAGACATATGTTTGGGCCAAATCAAGGCTGGTCCAAATCTGGACAAAATCTGAACTAAACATCGATGTCTATGATTGGTTAAGATTTGGACCGGACCAAAAATTAATGACTATTGAAATCAAGGCTGGTCTGGACCGCACCAAATGTGAACTAAACATGATTGGTTCAGATTTGGTCCGGACCAAATACCAATGTCCGTGGATGTGGAAATCAAGGCCGGGCTGCACCAAAAAAAGACGTCCAAAAGGTGTCTGCATCAGTCCATGCTAAATGAGGTATCTCCTATAGTGTTCCCTGCAATTGAATTTCATAAATGCCCAACTGTGGTAAGCCTAATGTTTGTAAAACACCAAAAAAAGACATCCGATCCGGACAGGACCAATAAAAGACGTCCAAAAGACATCGGCTCGTGCTTACTGAGGTGTAGCCTACCTTGTCACCCGCAATGTAATTTTTTGAATTCCTATCTATGTTGTAGGCCTACCTTTTGTAAAACAGGCTGTTGCATTGGCTTTATTAGTCCTGATTCCAGTGACTAATCAATTTGGCAATTCAAGCTCTGAATATCAGCTACCCAACTTTATCACTAGTTATCGTGAGCCTATTTGCAATGTGTTTACACAGTGGGAAATGCAGAAGTTTTTTCTTTTTCTCTATGATCAGCTTGTCAATAATTGACGGATATGAACTTGAAACCACTGATCATGACAATGGGGTGAAACTCCTGGACAACAGTTGTGATTGTCCATTCCATATTGTCCATTTCACTTTGATCTGTTTTATTTGATTGAGCGCCATTTAGGTTAGGTTATTTGATCGGAGAAACCTGCATGATGTGAAAAGTGTCTGTTTTCTGACAGAACGTTGGTGGAGAACTGCAGTGATGTGTCTCTCCAACAGCACAATGGAGAGGCGCGCTGGGAATGGACAAGCAAAATATTTTGCGCCCCTGCCTTTGCAAAGTGGACACTGCTTATCACAGGGCACCATCAGCACTCACCTAAAAAGCCCATATGCCACTGGTTGAGAGAAATTGTCATTGTTTTGGGGCAGTATTATGTGAGGTTGTATGTGTTGTTGTTGGAGGTGCGTCTTGGTCAGTTTAGCTCAGAAAATGGCGCCCTTTCAATCTAGCGCTATAGGCGGCTGCCTAATGAGCAGACTGGCCTTGGATAAATGTTCAAGGCTGTGACTGTTACAGGTAAAGTTTTTGAACTTTTAACTTAAGTAAATGAATGAAAAAAAGGATACTATTTCTTTCCCCAAGCCAATTCATGGTTTTGGTGACAAAATGAAATCAATGTCCACATGGTGTGATTAAACATTGAGCGAGCATTTGGGCACCATTGTTCGGGGCGAGAGAGCTGGAGCACATGGTCTGAACAGATTGTAAGCTTTATCAGAAATATTTATCAAAATATTGCACTTTTTTGCCATTGCCAAAAAAAGGGTACATTTCTTAGTCCTTTGGTGTGATGCCTTTTAAAAGTATAATTTTTAAAAAGTATAATCTTTTGACAATTTAAGAATAGAAAAAGCTATTAAAATATGTTGTGGTTAAATTAAATGGTAGCCCAGCTACCACATTTGGTTCCTTGGAAGTTGTGGGAACGTATGTTTTTGGTTTCACATTGGTTGTGGGAACAAAGCCATATGTTTCCTGACTGTTAAAACTGAACGTTTCTTAAATGTTTTGAGAACAGAAGTGAAAATGTTGCCTGTTCTGGGGACATTTGTTTTTAGGTTGCAGGGAGGTTCTGAGAACGTTTTACTCTGGTTCCTAAAGTTTTCCTGGGATGTTTTATTAATGCTCTGAGAACGGAAATGGTAGACTATTTGGAGGTTTTTGAATAGCTTCCTTAAAACATTCACTGAATGTTTCAATTAGACATTTAATAACACTGCTAAATTATTTTGGGTTACCATTTATTTATTTATTTGTACCTCTTTTTCTCCCCAATTTCGTGATATTCAATTGGTAGTTACAGTCTTGTCCCATCGCTGCAACTCCAGTACGGACTCGGGAGAGGCGAAGGTCGAGAGACATGCGTCCTCCGAAACACGACCCTGCCAAGCCGCAGTACTTCTTGACACACTGCTTGCTTAACCCGGATGCCAGCCGCACCAATGTGTCAGAGGAGACCGAAGTCAGTGTGCATGCATGCACCTGGCTCGCCACAAGGAGTTGCTAGAGCACGATGGGACAGACCCTCCCCTAACCCGGACGATGCTGGGACAATTGTGCGCCGTCTCCTGGTGGCGGCCGGCTGCGACACAGCCTGGGATCGGACACGGATGCAGTGCCTTAGCCCGCTGGGCCTGGGTTAACTTTTTTGAACTCCAAGCACAGATAGTATACATGGAAATTAATTTCCTTAGGCATTAATCATGCAAACACATTTATGTTTTATTGTGACACGGCATCAGTAAGATTTCAACCTATAATCATCTGTTCTTTATCCATGGAATTAGTCCACTGCACCACCAAGATGGAGCTAGCATGCCATGTTTTCTTTACACATGCGAAGCTGGTCATTTTAGTCTATTCAAACAGATCGCATTTCAAAGGGAACAAGCGCTCATTAAGATCAGGTGTCCCCAATTAGTGGGTGTGGCCAACACACCTGAACGCACTTAACAAGATAGAGGACAGAGAGAGTTTTGTTGATGCTGAGAATGGAATGTACAGTGCCGTGAAAAAAACATTTTCCCTATTTCTGATTTTTTCTATTTTTGCGTATTTTTTACACTGAATGTTATCAGATCTTCAACAAAAACCTAATATTATATAAATTGAACATTATATTTTATTTGACCTTTTGTTTAACCATGCAAATTAATTCTTATTAACTATGACCGCCTGACAAGAGGCAAAAGGCCTCCTGTGGGGATAGGGGCTGGTATTAAACATAAAAACAATATAATACAAAATGGACAACACAGAGAGAAGACACTGACAACAGCACAAATACAACAGCAAACAAACAGTGGATGTGTGTGTGTGTGTGTGTGTGTGTGTGTGTGTGTGTGTGTGTGTGTGTGTGTGTGTGTGTGTGTGTGTGTGTGTGTGTGTGTGTGTGTGTGTGTGTGTGTGTGTGAAGTACAACATCATGCTTCCTTACATAAGGCAACGCAATCTAGTGACATCGGATTGATCAGTCTCACATCTCTGTGAAGGAATTTTGGCCCACTGTTTCATGCAGAACTGCTTTAACCCTGCAACATTTGTGGGGTTTTGAGCATGAATGGCTCATTTCAGGTCCCGTCACAACATCTCAATCAAGTTTAGGTCTCGACTTTGACTAGACAATTCCAAAACTTCAAATGTGTTGCTTTTCAGCCATTCTGATGTAGACTTGCTTGTGTGTTTTGGATCATTGTAATGCTGCATGACCCAGCTGTGCTTCAGCTCATGGATGGATGGCCTGACATTCTCCTTTAGAATGATCTGATACAGAGCCGAATTCGTAGGTCCTGAGGCAGCAAAGCATCCCCAAATCATCACACTACCACCACCATGCTTTGACCGCTGGTATGAGATTCTTACTGTGCGTGGAATCCAGTGTTTGGTTTTCGCCAGACATAACGAGACCTATGTCGGGACCGATGTCGTCCACGCTGTGGCTGTGGGTAGGTCGGGTTCTGGGTTCGCTTTGCGGCCAGGTACACCTCAATGTTTTGGCGGTCTACCTGAGTGACCTCTCCATTAGCATTTTTCTTGTCTCAAAAATGAAGCCATGCAAGTATTACTACACACAGCCGGTACAGTGAAACTGCGAATGGATAATTTAATCAGTTATATTTCCTTTGATTGCTCCAACATTACTTGGATGACTGCAGCAATTCTAGAGCTAAATCAAACCAACAAGTGCTGACCTTTGGGGATGCGTGCATTCAATTAGACCCAAAACCCATGCAGGTTAGTCTCGGGCACCACGAACGCTTTTCGATCGTACTTTCTGTGCCTACCATGGTGACCACGGGTAACAGTGAGTCAGGGTTCGATTTTGGGGAGGGTTGCCTGAGAAACGGCAACCAAAATCCAAGGAAGGTAGCAGGTGCCTAAATGAGCCACTCCCGACTCGGGGAGGTAGTGACGAAAAGTTACAATACAGGACTCTTTCGAAGCCCTTCAATTGGAATGAGTACACTTGAAATCCTTTAATGAGGATCCAGACACTTCTAAACATCAGTAATGGTGTCATTTATTTATAGAAATGTATTGTTATTTTGAAGTCAAATTTGACTGCCTGTTGTCAATTGTCCATCGGTGTGACATAATGTCCAATGGGGTGACACCAATAAATTAAAGGGAAAAAGGTGTTGTCTTGAAGAAAATGTAGAAATAACTGTTAAGCATGAGGCAGGTTAACATCATCATAATACACAATTGGCACCCCAATGGTGGAACGAGCACTTTTCTTTTCCTTCTTACACTGACTTTGCTGATAATTACTTTGTTGAGGGAAAATCTACTTGCTGCGATTGTGAAATGTTGTCTCACCTAGCTACCTTAAGATGACTGCACTAATGTAAGTCTTTCTGGATAAGAGCGTCTGCTAAATGACCAAATTATAAATGGAAACATAATCTAGGTTTAGTAAAATTACTGAATCTTACTCAAAATGTAATGGGGAGACACTTTGTTACCATCATTATAGAAGGAAATGACGTGTTTTTTCAACTGAAATTCCAGAATATGATTACTGATTTAAAGACAGAGATAACAAAATATTTTTATTGTCTATTTGGGAATCATTAAACCATTATATTAGCGTTAATTATGATGTCACACCAGAGGACAAATTCAAGGAACTAATGTATTAAATGGTTCATTCAATTGGATTAGAACATGTATCGAAGGTGGCCACATAACATAACATTTTGAATTGTATAGTAATAGTTTATTGCAACTCTATATCTTTTAACTTGAAATTTAGAATAAATCAGTTTTTCACTTTTGGTTTGGCCGTAATGTCAACTACCCGTTTGCCGAGACTAGGTCTGATCCTTTTATGCATTCAAAACAATGTCAGAGTCTGTGTACGCTCCATGAATATGCACAGTTTAAATCAGCAATGCAAAAGCTACAGTACTTCTTGGTGATGTCTCTGGAATGGATAGTACGATTTTGACTTCGTAATTAGGCCTGGGCTAAGGCATAACTGAGCAGTTTCATACAAATTAACATAAAGGCCACCATTATCATTTTATCTACCCAGCTGTGGACACACCCTGCCCATCTCCCATTGCCCAGTAGAGAGAGATAGAGAGAGTGCGTGGGTGTGTGTGTGTGTGTGTGTGTGTGTGTGTGTGTGTGTGTGTGTGTGTGAGAGTGTGTGAGCGAGCGCCTGCGTGTGTGTGTGCGCGCGCGTGCGTGCGTGCGTGTGTGTGTGCATCTCCCAGCAGAGCAGAGGCAGCCAGTGTCACATTTCTAATAGGTGAATTAGCTCCATCTCACATGGAGCTGTGCACACTACAGGCCATTAAACTGTCGCCTCTCAATAGGGTTTTACCCCATTAGTCTTATTTACAACCCCCTTTCACAGCAGTGAGGTTGGCTTTGCGCAACAACTAACCAACCGCTCGACGAGGAAGAAGAATGGTAGAGATAGATAGACCATCTGTCAATGCGTAGTTGCATTTCTTTATTTTGCTAGGCTGCAGTGCTGTATTAATTTGCCTTGGGTCAGACATTTGGTGCTTGTGTTTTTTGGTGCATGGATGGCAGGTTGAACCGTGGAGGCTTTTGGTGATTTTATGGAAGTTGACAGAGGAAGCCAGTCTTATGGAATGAACTTGGCTTTCATATGTTTGCATTGTGTTTTAGTCAAATGTCTTGCCGTGTCTTGGGTCCAGGTGGGACGGTGCTCAGTGGTGGCCGGGTATGTCTATACTGTAGCTGCATTAAAAAAATACTTTTTTTAATCAGTGCTTACTGGTAACTATGTTATGAAATGTGAGCTCCTTAGCTACCGGTACTCTACCTGTTTTTACCTATCATCAACCAATTACGTGTCTAGCCTACAATCACTAACTCCTATAAATAGCGTTATAACATAACGTCGATATTGAGCATTCGATTAATATTGACTGTTCTATTTGTGAGTCGTGATCCTCAGAGAAGTGAAAGTGGATCTTTAAAAGGGTAACAATAGGCCTTTTATGTGAAACATGTTCTCATTCCCTCTGTTAGTTCCAGGGTGCCATGTGACCTGCTCTCTCTCATTCAGGTCATGGCAGCCTGTGCAGCCTATCTGTCTGTTCCATTCATTACATCCATCCCATAGAGTTAGATGGCTGTGTGGATTAATGTCTGACAGAGCAGAGGCATTGACAAAGTCCCAAATGGCACCCTTTTTCCCTATATAGTGCACTACTTTTACAAGAGCTCTATGGGCCCTGGTCAAAAGTAGTGCACCATGTAGGGACTAGGGTGCCATTTGGGATGTAATAATGGTATCCAGCCAGATTCATTCACAATTTATATGACACTGGATGGGAGGTGGAAGTGTATTCTCTCTTCCAACCACTAGGTTTACAGACAGATTTCTGCCTCAATGGTTGCCCTACAGTGATTCTGTTTCTTTGATAGCAGGAAGGAGGATGAACCTCAACCCAATGCTACTTTAGGCATAGGTATGGCCACATTTTTCCCAATACAACATGTGGCAATACAGCGATATTTATCCAATTCCATGGTTTAAATGGCAGAGGTTTAAAAGCTTTTATAGGAATGTGGCACCATTGGCAAGCTGCTTAGGTCAAATCTAGATTCCGAGAGAGAGAGAAGCTGAGAACACTGACATTGAAATAACCCCAGGGCTTTTTTATTTGAGTTCCGGAAGTCTTCTCTGGAATCAAGTTCATTCAGGTCAGGCCTCTCTGTCATGTCAATTAGGGTCATTCACTGGAAAATATGAAACAATTCGGCCTACTGGTATAAGGCATTTATTTAAGATGTTATTTAAAAGCGTTATTAGCTGCATAGTGCTTGGTCAATTCACAGATGAAAAATGCTATTACAATGCAAACGGAATATTTGAATTATTAGCTCACGTATTGGTTGTTTATGTATAGGTTATTCATTCGCTAGCGTCTTTCCCTCTTTTGCATGGTCATGGGGGAGGCTATCCTCTCCTCGTTAGTCGTCTGAATCGGTATGAAAATCCTCTTAACGCAGAACCCATGTTCTTTATACAAGCAGTTGAATAGCCCTGGCTGGATAATTCCATTACTCAACTAGCCAGACTGACGGAAATCCTCTCTGTGTCCACGGCTCTATACCTTTGTCGGTTACATGGTGGGATTTCTTTTGAAAACCTAACCCCTTTCTTTCTATCTCCTTTATGGCCTGACCAGCAGCTGCAGGGTTAATGTTTAGCAGCAGCAGCAGCAGAGGCAGTAGTTTTAGGAGGAGGAGAGAGGAGAGGTGGGGGCTAGTCCACAGCTGTTGTAGTAGGCAGGGTCTATTGGGGCAGGAAGCCTGCCTCCCCACTCGCCCTGGAACAATGGGAGATGTGGCAGCCACTGCAGGCAGACAGCACAGGGCAAGCAGAGAGGGATACACAATGCACATGCCCAAGGACTGGCCTTTTCTATCAGTAGTATAAACTGGAAGACATCACCTTGAGGAAAAACCCCTTCTTCAGTCGGAAGGGCTCTTTCGGATGTTTTAAGCGGATGCTAGGAAACAGAGCAAGGTGAGCCTGGCTGGTCATTTTAGGACACGCACATTGAAAATCAGAAAAATATATGACTGTTAAAACAGATTTTGCGCTGTTATGGTGATTTTAGGGTGGTATTCTGATACCATTGTCTGCGTAGATTTGACTTGTAGGCTGGTTGTGACAGGTGACGTGACAGAACCATAACAGATGATGTATTAGCTGTGGTCTGAGAGGACAGATGGACATGGGAAGCAGAGCTCAGATGCCCACTGCCAGGTCCCTTACTTTCTGTGTCATAGTGATCAGTGGACTAGCCTACATTTTGGGGCAGCACTAAATAAACAGTTTCCATAAGCATATTAGCATTAGAAGATCATAGAAGAGGAGGGACATGTGTACATGAATCTCGTTTGTTGTTCAGTGTGCCCAATTATGGCAAAATCTCCCTTGTCTCGCTGTATCAGGACTGGCAGCCTTGTAATTATTTTCCAGTGGGGAGGACGGATGGTGGAGGGTGGGGTTTTCGGGGTTGCCTGGCAAAGATTTTGAAATATCCCAGAGAGGCCTGCACCATTCTGTTGGATTACTCTCAGACATGGCATTGGTCCAACCTCTGGATTCTTTTGGGAATGGTCCCTCCCGTCCCCAAATCTGTTATTCCCTCTCTCCTCTATCTCCCCCTGTACCTTCAGTCAAAACGTTGTTATTGGATTATCAGGCCCACTGTCATTTTGGCTAAACATCAGAAGCCATAGTAACAAAGGAATCCGATTAGTATGAATCTAGTCTATGTACCATCTCGCTATGCTTAGATGTATGCCTACAGTGGCATGTTTTAGTGATCATGGTTATAATTGCATTGTTGTTCCTGTGAGGTGTGGTTCCTAATTTGTCTGAAGGGGTCTTCTGGGATGTTGTTTACCCCTCCTGCCTACACACTTGTTTGTTCACACCGAGAGAACTCCAATCTGTGCCATCCCAAATTGCCAAAAGGGAAGGGTGGTATTTGATATAACCTGAGACGGCCTCCGCTCGGCGGCAGCAGCCAAATCCCCAAGTGTGTGCCTGACATGATCTAAGGAGCTTGAAGGTTTTTGGTTCTGCTGAGTTGTCTTTGATTTGTACTGTAACCCCCCATTCCATGAATATAGAGTATAAGTCTGCTGCTTGGCTCATTCCTCGTGGCGTGCATCACACCAGACCCAGCCACTTTGAACTCTGAGCTCCATTCGGATGACCTCACACAACACAGCATAATATCAATATCAATGTTGCCAGCCGCCACAGGCAAAACACATTCTCAAGAAAATCATTATGAAGAAGTGCTATTTTTTTGCGGTCTCTTGGATGTGATCAGGTGTGTGCACCCAGTAACATTATATGCCAATGGCAAAACACATTCTCAAGGGATCATTACTCAAGTGCCATTTTGTCTGGTCTCTTGGATGTGATCAGCCATTTTGTCTGGTCTCTTGGATGTGATCAGGTGTGTGCACCCAGTAACATTATATGCCAATGGCAAAACCCATTCTCAAGGAATCATTACTCAAGTGCCATTTTGTCTGGTCTCTTGGATGTGATCAGCCATTTTGTCTGGTCTCTTGGATGTGATCAGGTGAGCAGCTAATAACACAATATGGCTATGGCAAGTGAATCATAACAATAATCTATTACACTTGTTTCGTGTCGCTCGACAACAGATAGCCAAGATCACAGGTCAGGATTTTCACACATGGAGCAGGTGTGTTCTCCTGACTCAGAGACAGGCGTGCAGACTCCTCTGCTCTAGTTAATCTGCAGCTGAAAGCCAGAGTGGAAAAGGCAGATGCTAAATACTGCTAAACCCATTTGGAGTTGATGAGATCTAAAAGGGATCAGCCGTGGTTCCCATGTGGGCTGCTTGGGAGTGAAGAGTTAATGCTGTAGCTCTGTCTAAACTCATCTCGTCTGAAGGAACGCGGCCAGACTAGACTGAATCTGAAGCCAATGGCAGTGACTGAACATGCTCCCATTTAGCAAGTTACAGTATGAGGACAAGACTGCATCCCAAATGACACACTATTCCCTATGTAGTGCCTAGTAGTGCACTACATAGGGAATAGGGTGCCATTTGGGAGTGAACCTATGGCAGCGAGCATCTGACCGTGCTCCCATTTATCAATGAGGGCAAGTCTTGTGGAAACGAAACAAAATTACCAATGAGAGTACAGTAATGGGAAATCCCATATTACCGACTAGACTACATGGAAGTTCAATACAATGATTTTAATACCGGGTGTCTGCAGCCTGCATGCCATAGTGTTATCACTGGAACATGAAAGGGGACTTCTAAACGCTACTGGGTCTCTCTGCTGAATTATTCATCCATCTTTCTTTCATTACACTTTACAATGACTCAAGACTCGAGATGAAAAGAAGGGAAGATGAGAGGGAGAGAGAGGGGGGGATTGTGGTTTTGGCGTGGAGGCTGCCGTCTGCAGACGTTGTCCCCCGCAGGGCATGGAGATTCCTCTCAAATTCCTGGTCTGTCTGACAGGACAGGAAGACCATTCGAGTTCCATAGCCTGTCCCAATTCGCTTCCTACCACTTCCCCTTAGCCCTAACCCTTCGATGTGTGCAGATCTGTAAAGTGGAGAAAATATGGTGGAAGCTCCAGACCCTTCAGATATTCAATAATCAAAGGGTTAGGGCCAATGAGGAGGGAGAGTTGCAGAATTCGGACTGGCTGCCTATTCTGATGGTGACAGTCACATTCATTGTGTTTGGTCAACACCAAAAACAAAAACAATATGAAGCTGCTCTCCTCTCTAGAGATGACAGGAATGTGATGTTTGAGTGTCCGTCTGGGGAAATCAAAATGTAGCAAGAGAAATATGGCCTTGATGTCATAAACATGGCACAACAGAGATGGTCGCCTCGCTTTGCCTTCTTAGGAAACTATGCAGTATTTTGTTTTTTTATGTATTATTTCTTATACTGTTACCCCAGGAAATCTTAAGTCTTATTACATACAGCCAGGAAGAACTATTGGATACAAGAGCAATGTCAACTTACGAACATCACGACCAGGAATACGACTTTCCAGAAGCGGATCCTCTGTTTGGTTCACCACCTAGGACAATGGATCGGATCCCAGTAGGCGACCCAAAACAATGGCGCCGCAGAAGGGGCAGACGGAGCGGTCTTCTGATCAGGCTCCGTAGACGGGCACATCGCCCACCGCTCCCGAGTATACTACTCCAATGTCCAGTCTCTCGACAACAAGGTAGATGAAATTCGAGCAAGGGTTGCCTTCCAGAGAGACATCAGCGATTGTAACATTCTCTGTTTCACGGAAACATGGCTCACTCGGGATACGTTATCAGAGTTGGTACAGCCACCCAGTTTCTTCACACATCGCGCCAACAGAAACAAACATCTCTCTGGTAAGAAGAAGGGCGGGGGTGTATGCCTTATGATTAACGAGTCGTGGTGTGATCATAACAACATACAGGAACTCAAGACCTTTTGTTCACCTGACCGAGAATTCCTTACAATCAAATGCCGACCGCATTATCTGCCAAGAGAATTCTCTTCGATTATAATCACAGCCGTGTATATCCCCCCCAAGCAGACACCTCGACGGCCCTGAAAGAACTTCGTTGGACTCTATGTAAACTAGAAACCACATATCCTGAGGCTGCATTTATTGTAGCTGGGGATTTTAACAAAGCTAATCTGAAAACAAGGCTCCCTAAATTTTTATCAGCATATAGAATGCGCGACCTGGGCTGGCAGCATTGCTACTCTAACTTCCATGATGCATTCAAAGTCCTCCCTCGCCCTCCTTTCGGCAAATCTGACCACGACTCCATTTTATTGCTCCCAGCCTATAGACAGAAACTTGAACAGGAAACGCCCGTGCTCAGGTCTGTTCAACGCTGGTCCGACCAATCTGATTCCACGCTTCAAGATTGCTTCGATTACGTGGACTGGGATATGTTCCAGATAGCCTCAGACAACAACATTGATGTATACGCTGATTCGGTGAGCGCGTTTATTAGCAAGTGCATCGGTGATGTTGTACCCACAGTGACTATTAAAACCTTCCCCAACCAGAAACCGTGAATTGATGGCAGCATTTGCGCAAAACTGTAAGCGCGAACCACTGCTTTTAATCATGGCAAGGCAACCGGAAACATGCCCGAATACAAACAGTGCAGCTATTCCCTCCACAAGACAATCAAACAAGCTAAGCGTCATAGACAAAGTAGAGTCACAATTCAACGGCTCAGACACGAGACGTATGTGGCAGGGTCTACAGTCAATCACGGATTACAAAAAGAAACCCAGCCCCGTCGCGGACACCGACCTCTTGCTCCCAGACAAACTAAACAACTTCTTTGCTCGCTTTGAGGACAATACAGTGCCACTGACACGGCCCTCTACTAAAACCTGCGGGCTCTCCTTCACCGCAGCCAACGTGAGTAAAACATTTAAACGTGTTAACCCTTTCAAGGCTGCCGGCCCAGACGCATCCCTAGCCGCATCCTCCGAGTATGCGCAGACCAGCCGGCTGGTGTGTTTACGGACATATTCAATCAATCCCTATCCCAGTCTGCTGTTCCCACATGCTTTAAGTGGGCCACCATTGTTCCTGTTCCCAAGAAAGCGAAGGTAACTGAGATATACGTCTACCGCCCCATAGCACTCACTTCCGTCATCATGAAGTGCTTTGAGAGACTAGTCAGGGATCATATTACCTCCACCCTACCTGACACCCTAGACCCACTCCAATTTGCTTACCGCCCCAATAGGTTCACAGACGACTCAATCACACTGCACACTGCCCTAACCCATCTGGACAAGAGGAATATCTATGTAAGGATGCTGTTCATCGATTACAGCTCAGCATTTAACACCATAGTACCCTCCAAACTCGTCATTAAGCTCGAGACCCTGGGTCTCGACCCCGCCCTGTGCATCTGGGTCCAGGACTTTCTGACGGGCCGCCCCCATGTGGTGAGGGTAGGAAACAACATCTCCCCCCTCTGATCCTCAACACTGGGGCCCCACAAGGGTGCGTTCTCAGCCCTCTCCTGTACTCCCTGTTCACCCATGACTGCGTGGCCATGCACGCCTCCAACTCAATCATCAAGTTTGCAGACGACACTACAGTGGCAGGCTTGATTACCAACAACGACGAGATGGCCTACAGGGAGGAGGTGAGGGCCCTCAGAGTGTGGTGTCAGGAAAATAACCTCACACTCAACGTCAACAAAACAAAGGAGATGATCGTGGACTTCAGGAAACAGCACAGGGAGCACCCCCCCATCCACATCGACGGGACAGTAGTGGAGAAGGTGGAAAGTTTTAAGTTCCTCGGCATACATATCACAGACAAACTGAAATGGTCCACCCACACAGACAGCGTGGAGAAGAAGGTGCAACAGTGCCTCTTCAACCTCAGGAGGCTGAAGAAATTTGGCTTGTCACCGAAAACACTCACAAACTTTTACAGATGCACAATCGAGAGCATCCTGTTGGGCTGTATCACCGCCTGGTACGGCAACTGCTCCGCCCACAACCATAAGGCTCACCAGAGGCTAGTGAGGTCTGCACAACACATCACCGGGGGCAAACTACCTGCCCTCCAGGACACCTACACCACCCGATGTCACAGGAAGGCCAAAAAGATCATCAAGGACAACAACCACCCGAGCCACTGCCTGTTCACCCCGCTATCATCCAGAAGGCGAGGTCAGTACAGGTGCATCAAAGCTGGTATCGAGAGACTGAAAAACAGCTTCTGTCTCAAGGCCATCAGACTGTTAAACAGCCATCACTAACATTGAGTGGCTGCTGCCAACATACTGACTCAAATCTTTTGCCACTTTAATAATAAAAAATTGGATGTAATAAATGTATCACTAGTCACTTTAAACAATGCCACTTTATATAATGTTTACATACCCTACATTACTCATCTCCTATGTGTATACTGTACTCTATACCATCTACTGCATCTGGCCTATGCCGCTTGGCCATCGCTCATCCATATATTTATTTGTACATATTCATTCCTTTACACTTGTGTGTATAAGGTAGTTGTTGTGAAATTGTTAGATTACTTGTTAGATATTACTGCACGGTCGGAACTAAAAGCACAAGCATTTTGCTACACTCGCATTAACATCTGCTAACCATGTGTATGTGACCAATAAAATTTGATTTGATTTGTATAAAAATAACGCTTGATGTCGGCAAACCGCACGAAATCCCCTGACTGAAAAATGCTCTGACTGGAAAAGGGAGGGGGGGGGGAGAGGGAGAGTTGAGGGGATGATAATAACAAGATGTGTCATTTCATTTTTTTCCTCAGCTCCTTGGCTCTGACGTGGGGAGAGTAGAGAAGTGGCTTACACGCACAGGAGTAAGACTGAGTACTCTGCTCTAAGGAGAGCTGGCATCACAGGTGAGTGTCTGTTCTAGAAGACTCTATTCTAATCTACTGTTCTATGTTCTTTGGCTTTCTGTACGTTTCCAACTATGAATATGGACCTTCCTAGCAATATCTTCTGGATATTATACCTTCAAGAGACAGCATGCTTGGCTATTTATTTCTGGCGCATGACACATTTGTTTTGCAGGCCTATAGTGTTACACATTTTCTTCTCCTTATAAAAGCTCCTACAATGTCCTCAGGATTACTTTTTGTTAGAGCAGATATCCATTTTACAGCCATTTCAAAGGGAAAAAAAGTGTTATATGCATTCCAGCTCAGTGATGACATTATATATCTTGTTTTGTTCTCTTGCTGTTCCCTTTAAACTGAAAATGGTGGTTTAGTCTATCTATTTGACGAAAGAGCACTGGGGGTGGAAGCATCATTGAAAAAGAGCAGTGGAGGTGGAAGCATCATTGAAAAAGAGCAGTGGGGGTGGAAGCATCATTGAAAAAGAGCAGTGGTGTCACGCCCTGACCTTAGAGACGTTAATTTTCCTCTAGTTTGGTTAGGTCAGGGTGTGATGTGGGGTGGGCAATCTAGTTTTTCTATTTCTTTGTTTTGGCTGAGTGTGGTTTCCAATCAGAGGCAGCTGTCCATCGTTGTCTCTGATTGGGAACCATACTTAGGCAGCCTTTTTCCCTCCTTGAGTTGTGGGATCTTGTTTTTGTGTAGCTGCCTTTGAGCAGCCCCAGAGCGTCACGGTTCTTTCTGTTTTGCCTGTTTATTGTTTTGTTCGGTTTTTCTTAAATAAAGTATGTGGAATTACCGGCCCGCTGCGCCTTGGCTGATCTATGACAGGGAGTTCGAAGATACCGAACGTGACAAGTGGAGGTGGAAGCATCATTGAAAAAGAGCAGTGGGGGTGGAAGCTTCATTGAAAAAGAGCAGTGGGGTGGAAGCATCATTGAAAAAGAGCAGTGGGGTGGAAGCATCATTGAAAAAGAGCAGTGGGGTGGAAGCATCATTGAAAAAGAGCAGTGGGGGGTGGAAGCATCTTTGAAAAAGAGCAGAGGGGTGGAAGCATCATTGAAAAAGAGCAGTGGGGTGGAAGCATCATTGAAAAAGAGCAGTGGGGGGTGGAAGCATCTTTGAAAAAGAGCAGAGGGGTGGAAGCATCATTGAAAAAGAGCAGAGGGGGTGGAAGCATCATTGAAAAAGAGCAGTGGAGGTGGAAGCATCATTGAAAAGAGCAGTGGGGGTGGAAGCAGCGTTGAAAAACAGCATTGGAGGTGGAAGCATCGTTGAAAAACAGCATTGGAGGTGGAAGCATCATTGAAAAAGAGCAGTGGAGGTGGAAGCATCATTGAAAAAGAGCAGTGAGGGTGGACGCATCATTAAAAAAAGAGCAGTGGGGTGGAAGCGTCATTGAAAAAGAGCAGTGGTGGTGGAAGCATCATTGAAAAAGAGCAGAGGGGGTGGAAGCATCATTGAAAAAGAGCAGTGGGGGTGGAAGCTTCATTGAAAAAGAGCAGTGGGGTGGAAGCATCATTGAAAAAGAGCAGTGGGGTGGAAGCATCATTGAAAAAGAGCAGTGGGGTGGAAGCATCATTGAAAAAGAGCAGTGGGGGGTGGAAGCATCTTTGAAAAAGAGCAGAGGGGTGGAAGCATCATTGAAAAAGAGCAGTGGGGTGGAAGCATCATTGAAAAAGAGCAGTGGGGGGTGGAAGCATCTTTGAAAAAGAGCAGAGGGGTGGAAGCATCATTGAAAAAGAGCAGAGGGGGTGGAAGCATCATTGAAAAAGAGCAGTGGAGGTGGAAGCATCATTGAAAAGAGCAGTGGGGGTGGAAGCAGCGTTGAAAAACAGCATTGGAGGTGGAAGCATCGTTGAAAAACAGCATTGGAGGTGGAAGCATCATTGAAAAAGAGCAGTGGAGGTGGAAGCATCATTGAAAAAGAGCAGTGAGGGTGGACGCATCATTAAAAAAAGAGCAGTGGGGTGGAAGCGTCATTGAAAAAGAGCAGTGGTGGTGGAAGCATCATTGAAAAAGAGCAGTGGGGGTGGAAGCGTCATTGAAAAAGAGCAGTGGAGGTGGAAGCATCATTGAAAAAGAGCAGTGGTGGTGGAAGCATCATTGAAAAAGAGCAGTGGTGGTGGAAGCATCATTGAAAAAGAGCAGTGGAGGTGGAAGCATCATTGAAAAAGAGCAGAGGGGGTGGAAGCATCATTGAAAAAGAGCAGTGGAGGTGGAAGCATCATGAAAAAGAGCAGTGCTGCTCAAAAAGCAAAGTCTACCTCATGGTGTTCAGGGTTCCCCTTTGTTATCTCTGTACTTCACTCTCTGTTTTCTCTTCATGTCCTTTGTTATCTCTGTTCTTCACTCTCTGTTTTCCCTTCATGTCCTTTGTTATCTCTGTACTTCACTCTCTGTTTTCTCTTCATGTCCTTTGTTATCTCTGTACTTCACTCTCTGTTTTCTCTTCATGTCCTTTGTTATCTCTGTACTTCACTCTCTGTTTTCTCTTCATGTCCTTTGTTATCTCTGTACTTCACTCTCTGTTTTCTCTTCATGTCCTTTGTTATCTCTGTACTTCACTCTCTGTTTTCTCTTCATGTCCTTTGTTATCTCTGTACTTCACTCTATGTTTTCTCTTCATGTCCTTTGTTATCTCTGTACTTCACTCTCTGTTTTCTCTTCATGTCCTTTGTTATCTCTGTACTTCACTCTCTGTTTTCTCTTCATGTCCTTTGTTATCTCTGTACTTCACTCTCTGTTTTCTCTTCATGTCCTTTGTTATCTCTGTACTTCACTCTCTGTTTTCTCTTCATGTCCTTTGTTATCTCTGTACTTCACTCTATGTTTTCTCTTCATGTCCTTTGTTATCTCTGTACTTCACTCTCTGTTTTCTCTTCATGTCCTTTGTTATCTCTGTACTTCACTCTCTGTTTTCTCTTCATGTCCTTTGTTATCTCTGTACTTCACTCTCTCTTTTCTCTTCATGTCCTTTGTTATCTCTGTACTTCACTCTCTGTTTTCCCTTCATGTCCTTTGTTATCTCTGTACTTCACTCTCTGTTTTCCCTTCATGTCCTTTGTTATCTCTGTACTTCACTCTCTGTTTTCCCTTCATGTCCTTTGTTATCTCTGTACTTCACTCTCTGTTTTCTCTTCATGTCCTTTGTTATCTCTGTACTTCACTCTCTGTTTTCTCTTCATGTCCTTTGTTATCTCTGTACTTCACTCTCTGTTTTCTCTTCATGTCCTTTGTTATCTCTGTACTTCACTCTATGTTTTCTCTTCATGTCCTTTGTTATCTCTGTACTTCACTCTCTGTTTTCTCTTCATGTCCTTTGTTATCTCTGTACTTCACTCTCTGTTTTCTCTTCATGTCCTTTGTTATCTCTGTACTTCACTCTCTGTTTTCTCTTCATGTCCTTTGTTATCTCTGTACTTCACTCTCTGTTTTCTCTTCATGTCCTTTGTTATCTCTGTACTTCACTCTCTGTTTTCTCTTCATGTCCTTTGTTATCTCTGTACTTCACTCTCTGTTTTCTCTTCATGTCCTTTTTAGCGAATGTCACAGTGTCAGTATCCTTTTGTGGCATTTGAACAGGAAACGGGACAATTCTCTGTCACTGTGATTAGATATGTCATTGATGGTGGTGAAAAATCGTATTTGCTTTTTTTTTTAGAGGTTCCTCTTTTTAGATCCTCCTGTGTGTCAGTCAACAGGGGGAATATCTGGGTTATTAATGATCAGGCACTCAGGGGATGAGGGTAAAGCTTCTGTTCTATGTATCTCACGGGCAGACAGCCCTTATCTACAATAGATAGTGAACATTTGAATGACAGTCAGTGTTCTCTTGATCACACAATGCAGAGAGAAGAAGGAGATGATGGAGGTATCTACTGTATATATTTCATAGTTCTTATCACAGACAGCAGGTTGTAATAAAGCACGTCTTGTTTTTATCCGGGTATATCATAAATTGTTTGGGAGACATGTAAATCTCCCCTGTTTATAATTCTAGATTGGGAAAATAAGGTAGCAAGCAATATGGCCGTCCTCCTTGTACACAAACTCCTTTTGCATTCAGGGCTTCTCTATGGGTCTCAGTCTCATATCGGCACATTTCTGTAGCAGGGCATCTCTCTCTCTCTCTTTTCTCTCCCTCGTTCTCTCTCTTCACGAGCACTCTCTCTTCTCCCGTTCTCTTTCTCCCGCTCTCTCACTCTCTCCCTTCCTCCTCCCCCCCCCTCCCCCCCCCCTCCCACGCTCTCTCCCTCCCCACCCCTTGCTCCCTGCCTGGCACGGCAGTCTCTGGGCAGACACACTGATCTCCTCTCCCTGTGAATGGTTATCTGTTTGGGCACGCAGTAGCTAGTCAGTGGCCTAAGCACCACCCCCACAACGACAATGCTGTCCTTCACCACACTACAGTTGACCCCTACAGTTCTCTGTGACCCCTGCCTAGAATTTCATTGTATCCGCCGTGATCGGATGTAGGATCTGTTGTATAATCAATATCAGTTGAATTGGTCTGATGGGGGGAAAGAGGATGAGGTTAAGGATGGGGGAGAGAGCATGATGAGGGTGGGTGAATCAGCTTTGATCAAGCTGCAGTCAATAAATTGTGTCACTTTAGAATCGTCTGGATTAAATTCAGAAAAGAGGCATTCTCCTTTAGCTCTTTGTTTTGGTCGCGATTCAAGGTTCTGCCCCACAGAGTACAGTACCTAGCAACAGCAGCGTCTACCATGTTATATTTAATCTCACTTTTATGTTTTGTTCAATGTGGAGTTCACATGGAGTTCCATCCCACTGGGCACGGACGTCATTTCAACGTGGAGTTTGACTTTACGTTTGGTAGGGTTGTCAACACAGTGAGATCAAAAACAGAATTCCAACATGCCATTGGATTTAGGTTCAAAGTTGGTTGGGAAAAAGACAAAATGCCCTGACGTTGATGACTTAAAAAAAAAAAAATCCAATCGGTTTTCCATGTTGATTCAATGCCATCACATCCCTAAACCTGATTTAAATGACGGTGAAACAGTGTTGATCCAACCAGTTTTTGCCCAGTTGGATGTGTGAACGTTCTGAGAACACGCAGATGCTGTTATGTGGAAAAGGATTTGTCATTTTGTCCTGTTCATTTGTTATGAATAAACAAACTGGGTGTATACTGTACTGTAGCCTGCCATGCCTGGAGCTGTAATGTGCATTGAGTGAAGAATAGCTTGTATTTATAACTCCTCCTTCACGCTCTGGCAGGTTAAACATGCAGCTAATATCTTCTTCCTTATGCCTCTATAGGAGACACGTTGATCAGCCCTCCGTTACAGGCCCAATTGTCCTTTGCTCAGTTGATTACAGCTCAATACATCCGTTTAGATGGGGCTGCTGAGATCTCAGACTGGCAGCGAGGGTGAGGGTGGGCCAGTAACATTAGGCCTATTCAATGCATCCTCTGGGGTGTCGAGGTTCTCGTAAACGTATGCGCGCTTTGCACTTCGCAGCACTCACCTCTTAGACTTATAATGCACTCGTCCCTACAGTACGTATGTGTTTGTGAACAGGGGTTTACTGTACTGTACATGACCTGTCTGTTTAGCTCCGGGTGAAGGGGATGACTTGGCAGGATTTGAGTAATGGAGTTAGATCAGTCTTATCCCTGACACTGTTTAATGCTCCTGAGAAACCCAGGGATATTTCTCCAGACCTTCCCCTCCACTCACAGCTGTCACAGATTCCCTACCACCAGCACTCCCACCATTATGTTCTGCTCCTATGGGCTTTGTCCCAAAAAAAACTCTCCGTATGCTATACATTACTATAGATTACTCCGTAATCTAGCTAAAGCCAACCAACAGGCTGATACATCAGTTATGCATGTATCCGACCAAACACACCCAGTCTAACATGGCAGAGTAGCGTTACGTCTCCCCATCGTCAAGAACCTGACACTAGAGGGGTTATCACGGCTCCATTCTCACCAGAGAAAGTCCTGATATTTGTATTTGTATTTATTATGGATACTGTACTCTTCCTGGGGTCCAGCAAAATGAAGGCAGTTATACCATTTTAAAAACATTACAGTACATTCACAGATTTCACAACACACTGTGTGCCTTCAGGCCCCTACTCCACCACTACCACATATCTACAAAGAAATCCATGTGTACGTGTGTGTGTATGCACGTGTCTGTGCCTAAGTTTGCATTGCTTTACAGTCCCCGCTGTTCCATAAGGTGTATTTAATCTGTTAAGTTGAATTTTACTGCTTGTATCAGTTACTTGATGTGGAAAAGAGTTCAATGTAGTCATGGCTCTATGTAGTACTGTGCGCCTCCCACAGTCTGTTCTGGACTTGGGGACCGTGAGGTATGCACGGGTGTCCAAGCTGTGCGCTAGGAGTTCAAACAGACAGCTTGGTGCATTCAACATGTCAATACCTCTCATAAATACAAGTAGTAATAAAGTCAATCTCTCCTCTACTTTGAGCCAGAAGAGATTGACATGCATATTATTAATGTTAGCTCTCTGTGTACATCCAAGGGCCAGTCCTGCTGCCCTGTTCTGAGCCAATTGTAATTTTCCCAAGATCCTTTTTTGTGGCACCTGACCACACGACTGAACAGTAGTCCAGGTGCGACAAAACTAGAGCCTGCAGGACCTGCCTTGTTGACAGTGCTGTTAAGAAGGTAGAGCTGCGCTTTATTATGGACAGACTTCTCCCCGTCTTAGCTTCTGTTGTATCAATATGTTTTGACCATGACAGTTTACAATCCAGGGTTACTCCAAGCAGTTTAATCGCCTCAACTTGCTCAAATTCCACATGATTTATTACAAGATTTAGTTAAATACAATGCTTTTAGTTTTAGAAATATTTTGGATTAATTTATTCCTTGCCACCCACTCTGAAACTAACTGCAGCTCTTTGTTAAGTGTTGAAGCCATTTCAGTCGCTGTAGTAGCTGACGTGTATAGTGTTGAGTCATCCGCATACATAGACACTCTGGCTTTACTCAAAGCCAGTGGCATGTCGTTAGTAAAGATTGCCATGGGGAATTCCTGATTCTACCTGGATTATGCTAGACAGGTAACTCTTTATCCACAGTATAGCAGGGGGTGTAAAGCCATAACACATACGTTTTTCCAGCAGCAGACTATGATCAATAATGTCAAAAACAGCACTGAAGTCTAACAAAACAGCCCCCACAATCTTTTTATCATCAATTTCTCTCAGCCTATCATCAGTCATTTGTGTAAGTGCTGTGCTTGTTGATTGTCCTTCCCTATAAGCGTGCTGAAAGTCTGTTGTCAATTTGTTTACTGTAAAATAGCATTATATCTGGTCAAACTCCATTTAAAAAAAATGTTTACTAAGGGTTGGTAACAGGCTGATTGGTCGGCTATTTGAGCCAGTAAAGGGCGTAGTGGAATGACTTTTGCTTCCCTCCAGGCCTGGGGGCACACACTTTCTAGTAGGCTTAAATTGAAAATATGGCAAATAGGAGTGGCAATATTATCTGCTATTATCCTCAGTAATTTTCCATCCAAGTTGTCACACCCCGGTGGCTTGTCATTGTTGATAGACAACAATCTTTTTTTTACCTCTTCCATACTCACTTTACGGAATTCAAAATGACAATGCTTGTCTTTCCTAATTTGGTCAGATATATTTTGATATCTCTGGACACTCCCTGTTATTTGGGGTAGACTATTGCGCTGTGACAAGGCTGTTAGTCTAACAGCTAGACGCCGTAGGAGTCTACAAATCAAAATCATCAAATCAAATGTATTTATAAAGCCCTTCTTACATCAGCTGATATCACAACGTGCTGTACAGAAACCCAGCCTAAAACCCCAAACAGCAAGCAATGCAGGTGTAGAAGCACGGTGGCTAGGAAAAACTCCCTAGAAAGGCCAGAACCTAGGAAGAAACCTAGAGAGGAACCAGGCTATGAGGGGTGGCCAGCCCTCTTCAGGCTGTGCCGGGTGGAGATTACAACAGAACATGGCCAAGATGTTCCAATGTTCATAGATGACCAGCAGGGTCAAATAATAATAATCACAGTGGTTGTCGAGGGTGCAACAGGTCAGCACCTCAGGAGTAAATGTCAGTTGGCTTTTCATAGCCGATCATTCAGAATATCCCTACTGCTCCTGGTGTCTCTAAAGAGTTGAAAACAGCAGGTCTGGGACAGGTAGCACATCCGGTGAACAGGTCAT
Organism: Salmo trutta; assembly: GCF_901001165.1. Taxonomy (NCBI): domain Eukaryota; kingdom Metazoa; phylum Chordata; class Actinopteri; order Salmoniformes; family Salmonidae; genus Salmo; species Salmo trutta. The sequence goes on along the minus strand of NC_042986.1, from coordinate 10,074,056 downwards.
GGTTCTGCAGGCAGAACAGTTGAAACTGGGGCAGCAGCACGGCCAGGTGGACTGGGGACAGCAAGGAGTCATTAAACCAGGTTGTCCTGAGGCATGGTCCTAGGTCCATGTCTCAACGCAAGGGTATAGATGACTTACTGTATGTTGGTGGTTACATAGTACATTGATGTTTTGTGTGTAAAAGTAAGACGATTGTAACATTATGAAACTCCTTCTTGTGTTCCAGATGAGAATGATGTCTGACGAGACAGAACCGAGGATGTGTGATGAAGACCTGGAGTCAGACGAGGGGGACGTTGAGGACTACCTGGAGGAAGAGGAGAACAGCGGAGAACTAATGGACCGACTCAGAGAACTGGAGGTGAGTCAACCCCAATCATAATAAACTGAATATAAAGCATCTCAAATTCTATCATTTTTTAAATATAATTTCACCACATATTCATTGCTTTCATTTCAATTTTCACATTTATGAAAGTTATTTTCATACTAAACATTTACAGTTGTGAATAATCTATTGGCTTCTTTTAACAGGCAGAGAATTCAGCTCTTGTGTTGGCAAATGAGAGTCAAAGAGAGGCATATGAGAGATGTCTGGACGAGGTGGCCAACCATGTGGTCCAAGCTCTACTCAACCAAAAGGCAAACTGACAAGTCATCCTCAACAATCCATCGTTTTTTTTGAAAGCCCATTTTGAATCACAACCAGTAAGACATGGGTTGTGGTTTTAATGATACACTTTTGTGTATACATGTATGCAGGATCTGCGAGAGGAGTGCATCAAGCTGAAGATGCATGTGTTTGACCTGGAGAGACAGAACAGAGTGCTCTGTGAGCTCTTCCAACAGAAACTACCCAACCATTCAAGCCCTCACGACCAGGTATAAAGTAACATCACAATCTGCCCTGAGACATGGCTGTAAATTCCTACGGCAACATTACACCAACGGAGTCTAGAGCCATGTTACACACTCTTAGAAAAAAAAAAGGTGCTCTCTAGAACCTTAAAGGGTTCTCCGGGCTAACCCCATAGGAGAACCCTTTAAAGAACCCTTTCTGGTTCCAGGTACAACCCTTTTGGGTTCCATGTAGAACCCTTTCTACGGAGGGTTCTACATGGAACCCAAAAGGGTTCTACCTGGAACCAAAAAAAGGTTTTCTAATCTTGACAGCCCGAAGAACACTTTTGTGTGCACCATAGGAGTACACAGCCATGTCTCAGGGTAACGTCATAATCTGTCATAATCTGCTATGTAGTGATCTCCTGCTGCTGTGTGTTGTAATGTAGCCTATAGTATAGAGTCCTATAACATTTTTTTGCTTAAAGTGGTGGACATGATATCCTAATTGCATTGAATTTACTGTTACAGGTGCAGCCAGGACCCCTCCCAGTGTACAATACACAGCTGCTGCACAATGTCTCTGACAAACAGGTGGAGTCACAGTCACAGAGTCAAGCACAAGCCAAGGTGAGGACAAAGCACGGTCAACACTTAATCCTGAGACATGGCTGTAGACTCCTATGGGGATAAACACTGTCTGGGTTACAGCAGCAGTCATGACATATACTGTTGGCTCTATGGTTTCTCATATGAAATGAATTTCCTTTCTATTTCACAATTGTATTCAAGAGACCTGGACTTTCTCTGTTAAACTGATTTCCTTCACTTATGCCAACAGTGTTTTGTTCTGTTGATATTTCATATACAGTATAAGGCTGCAGTCTGGATGAAGTGTTATTGAAATAAATGATTAGAATTTTGTTTATAACCTTTGTTTAACCAGTTAGTTATTGAGAACACGTTCACTTCTATAATAACAACCTGACAATATTTCTCTCAACAGGGAAATGGGTTCCACCGCACACTGCCACAGGCCCCAGCAACGCCCCCCCGGGGCCCAGCCGCATCCATGGAGGCCCTGTCCCCGTTCTTCAAGAAGAAAGCACACATCCTGGAGGTCCTCCGCAAGATGGAGGAGACCGACCCCCTCAAGTTCCACCCCTCGGCAGGCAGCATTTCCTTCTGTGACTACAGCCAGGTTCTGATGTCCACAGAGGCTGTCCTGGCTGCTGGAAACCTGTGTAAGAAGCACCAGACGCGCTGCCGCTGCTCCTGCTCAGACTCTGACAACACGCAACACCAGCAGCACGTCGATGGTGAAGGGCAGTTATGTCCTACTCACTGCAAGAGGAGCACAGACAGTCCAGTCAAATGTAACCATATTTGCACTCCAAAGCCTAATTCAACTCCGAACCACGTCAAAGGCACACCCACCACAGCTGCTATCAGTGAATTCCACATCAAGAGCACATCAGTGGAGAAACACCAGACAATGAATGACCACCAGCAACCAGCAGGTCCCAACTCTTACTTGTCAATCAAAAGTGTAGATCAGACTAGACCAGCCAATCAGTGCCCAGAGGCAGGGATAAAGACAGGGCTGGTCGAGGGCACAGATGAAGAGGACTGTCTTAAAGGAAAAACTGAAGACAGCAGTAGTTTGTTTACCTCCCAGCTGCCTGTCCCTGGAGTGAAGGACAACCCTCATATTGCATACTGTGAGCTGGAAACCAATGGGTTTCTCCTCTCCTCCAATGACAGTGATAATGTTTTGAGTGATGTAGTTATTCCAGAGAAAGACAGTGGCCCAGCAGAGGAGGGAGCTCTCTCAGGGAGAGCCAACGTGGCCTTCAGCCCCATCCCCTCCTCCTGCCTCATCGACGTCAAAGCTGCCGCGATCAACTCCCCATCCAGGATCCTAAAGTTTATAAAGATCCCCACGATGGCAGAGAGGACCCAGGCAGCGGCCAGTCCTGTCCGTCTGAGCCCACAGCTCACCCGCACCTCCAAGATCCCCTGCCGTACCAATAACTATGAGGTGTACCACTCCCCCGTCCCCTCACGCAGAGCCACCACCACAGAGAGGACCAGGCACCCTCCTCCACCCGCCAGGTCAGAGTCCTACCCAGCCACCACACACTCAGCCTCAGCCCCCACCTCCCCACCACAGCCTGAGGATGCCTGCTCCCCTCCAGCCAAGGAACTTTGCTACAGCAGCCTCTCGGTCCCCAAGGCAAGCCGTGGTGTCCCCAAGCCACTGGCCCCTGGCACATCGCAGACACCCAGGGCCTCTTCTCAGAAGGTCCCGTACTATGAGAATGTTTTGGAACTCTCCACCTCGGCTCAGCTGGAAGAATCCAAGGTCCCAGAGAACGTAAACATATCATCTTCCTCTCATACCAACACAGATAGTGACAGGAAGCTAGTGAATCCACTACTACAGAAAGAGAATGTCCGGAGTCTCCAGCTGCAGCAATTCTCCCCTGCCTCGGACTCCTCCTCCTCCTCATCTTCCTCATCCTCTTCATCCTCGTCCGATCAGGATGTGAACACAGAGAGCCCAGTCTGGCACGGCCACCACAGCCTGCCCAACCCCTCTGCCCTCAGAGCAGCTCAGTTTCAGGGGAGCCCTGCTCACTACGCCAGCATGAAAGACAGAGGATCGCAGGACCAGGACACTAGAGAAACCACCATGCAGAACTCTGATCTCTCCCAGTCCCAGCCTCCAGCTCTCCCAGCCAAGAGACATGATCCCTCATCCATTCCCAAGAGGCCTTCTCGGGTAGCAGGGCCAGGGAGGCAGCCAGCCGAGTCTAGTCACACATTCAAAGACAGGCTGGCTGCACTTGGCAAGCTGAGGAGCTCTGAGGATTTACAAGTCAATGTGCTGCTGCCAGTAGACAAGCCAGACCCTCATAGTGATGAGAGTATAGTCACTTTTAACGATGACAGGAGTAAGACAGCAGAGAGGCCTGTGGATCATAATTTAGAGGAGCAGAGGCACTCAAAATATACAGACTCTTTGGATGGTAAGCCTAAATGTATTCTTGGTAGTGTTGCTTTGATGTTCCCTGGTGCTTGTCAGTCCTATGATCCAGCAGCTAAGTCTCTTCTCTCTGGCTCTTCAGTCGCTAAGGCAGAGCTGGAGACGCTCTCATCCAGAGTGGGTGTGACTAATACAGACAGCCCCAAAGGTAAACTGGGCCTACCATCCCCAAACACTGACACTCCCATAGTTCTACACAACGTGAAATGCCCAGCTTCTCTGAACCTGTCTTACCATGGTAAACAACCTGCACCCAGCATCCCTCAGAGCAGCAACAGCCCCAACAAAGTCCTGCCTAAGTCCCCGTCTAAACCCTGCCAGGCCCTGGCTCCCTCACCCTCAGCTGTCAGCAGAGGTGGAACTGGGAAACCCACCCTGGATGCCCCGGCACTGACGCCACGCTACTCGTCCAAGTCAGAGGACAGGAGCAAGCTCAACGCAAACAAGAAGAGAAACACCACAGCGCACGGAGACAGCTTTCCTCCCCCAAGGCCAACGTCAGGCACACAGCAGGAGGAGGAGAGACATCCTGTCCCTATAGTCCCCAGCCCCACCCCCGGCCCTACGTCAGCCATGGAAGAGAAGGTGATGAAGGGTATTGAGGAGAACATGCTGAAACTGGCAGAGCAGGACCGAGACCGAGGACAGGTATTGATGGTTGTTTTCCCTAACTGTGGTATAGTGTTGTGTTTTAATGTGTTATTATCGAGTATTTCAGAGTGTTTGCTGTCAGCAATTTGATAAATAAAAACTTTGAACAGGTCACCGAGGTGAAACAGAAAGGCTCCAATGGCATCGCTAGCTGGTTCGGCCTGAAGAAGAGCAAGCTCCCAGCTCTGAGCCGCAAACCAGACACGCCTCCTAAAGTCAAAGACGAGAAGAAGGGTGGAGAGTGGAGGCTGAATATCCCTTCCAAGATGGCGGGGTCTAAGTCTAAAGGTGATGGGGTGGGGGTGGAGAGCCTGAATATCTCTATGCTGATGGAGAAGGCGGAGGGTCTGAGGAGAGCTCTGGAGGAGGAGAGAGCCTACATGAACGGGGTCGAGGGGGTTGGGATGGACCACTCCGGGAGGGGTCACTCCTGTGAGGTGGTGATGGACCAATCACAGGGCCAGCTGGCTGTTATGTACAGGGGAGCGCGCTCAGACAATTTCATGCAGCAGTTACTGAACAGGTGAGGAAATTATAGAAGCAAGCACTGTTGGATTCTATGTATAAGCCAGTTAAGATTGATCTGATTGTCAAAAGTGAATTTTGTGCTTAGGTGAAAATATCAGTTGTTTTGTGTTGCCTTTCCTTTTATAAACCAATTCCTTTAACTGTTGTGACTATAGGGTGGATGGGAAGGACTTCAGTGGCATCAGTGTGGCTCAGAGACGCCTCTCCTTTGACTGTAAGACCTCTAGACCGTTCAGCAGCCACCATACTGACAGCATCATCAGCCACACCACCAACAGAGAGGACATGCAGAAGGTAGGCTACAGCTGAGTTACAATGAGTATTCATTAGGGGTTCACAGAAAAGTTATTGTTATTGTCTGAATTGTTTTTCTTATTTTTTCCTTGACATGGTCAAATAACTCAAGCGTAAAAAAAAATATATATAATTTGGTACACAGAAGCAAGAGCCCACTTTGTGTGTAGGCATCTTTCTTCATGCTGAACAACTTTGCTTCAAGGACCTATAAAGGTCCATCATTTTGGAAATTGGGAAAACCTTTGAAAAACGTATTCCCATTCCCATGAACCATAATAATACGATGTGTAGGCCCATGGTACAGCTCTTAACTTAGTTTGAGAAAAGCAAAGGGATTAGTTAAGAGATGGCTGAGTTGTTGATAATTCAATCGTTTTAAAAATAGCTTCTATTTGACCAAAATTCCATGACGTACATTAAGGCAGATGGGTGAATTCAGTTCAAGCATGAATAACTGATTAATTTAGTAACCCGCTGAATATGAACACCTGCTGAGTATGAACAAAAATATAAACGCAACATAACATGCAAACATTTCAAAGATTTTACTGAGTTACAGTTGATATAAAGGAAATCACTCCATTGAAATATATCCGTTAGGCCCTAATCTATGGATTTCACATGACTGGGAATACAGATATGCATCTGGTGGGACCATCATTTGGCTCATGCAGCGCAACACATCTCTTTCGAGTTGATCAGGCTGTTGATTGTGGCCTGTGGAATATTGTCCCACTCCTGTTTAATGGCTGTGCGAAGTTGCTGGATATTGGCGGGACCTGGAACATGCTGTCGTACACTTAGATCCAGAGCATCCCAAACATTCACAATGTAGGGCTGGGCGATATGGCCTAAAAATCATATCTACATTTTTTTCAAACTTATGGCCGATTCACAATGTACAGTAGATTCGGAAAGTATTCAGATCCCTTGACTTTTTCCACATTTTGTTACATTACAGCCTTATTCTAAAACGGATCAAATATTTTTTTCCTTCATCAATCTACACGCAATACCCCATAATGACAAGGCGAAAACAGGTTTTTAGAATTTTTTGCAAATTCAATTGATTGGACATGATTTGAAAAGGCACACACCTGTCTATATAAGGCCCACAGTTGACAGTGCATGTCAGAGCAGAAAGGAGGAATTGTCTGTAGACCTCCGAGACAGGATTGTGTCAAGGCACAGATCTGGGGAAGAGTACAAACAGATTCTGCAGCATTGAAGGACCCCAAGAACACAGTGGTCTGCATCATTCTTCAATGGAAGAAGTTTGAAACCACCAATACTCTTCCTAGAGCTGGCCGCCCAGCCAAACTGTGCAATTGGGGGAGAAGGGCCTTGGTCAAGGAGGTGACCAAGAACCCGATGGTAACTCTGACAGAGCTCCAGAGTTCCTCTATGGAGATAGGAGAACCTTCCAGAAGGACAACCAACTCTGCAGGACTCCACCAATAAGGCCTTAATGGTAGAGTGGCCAGACGGAAGCCACTCCTCAGTGAAAGGCACATGACAGCCCATTTGGAGTTTGCCAAAAGGCACCTAAAGGACTCTCAGACCATGAGAAACAAGATTCTCTGTTCTGATGAAACCAAGATTGAACACTTTGGCCTGAATGCCAAGTGTCAAGTCCGGAGGAATCCTGGCACCATCCCTACGGTGAAGCATGGTGGTGGCAGCATCATTCTGTGGCAATGTTTTTCAGAGGCAGGGACTGGGAGACTAGTCAGGATCGAGGGAAAGATGAACGGAGCAAAGTACAGAGAGGTCAAATCAAATCAAATTTTATTTGTCACATGCGCCGAATACAACAATTCCACTTTGACATTATGGGGTGTCATGTGCAGGCCAGTGATAAAAAATCTAAATGTAAATCAATAAAAAAAATTCAGTCTGTAACAACAAAATGTGGGAAAAGTTGAGGGTTGTGAATTCTTCCTGAAGGCACTGTAACTACTGACATTTAGTGAACTAAGCCAAATGGTTGCTTCACCTTACAGTGAAATGCTTACTTACAAGCCCTTAACCAACAATGCAGTGTTAAGAAAAATAAGTGCTAAGTAAAAAATAGATAAGTTAAATAAAGAATACAAATAGTTAAAGAGCAGCAGTAAAATGACAGTAGCGAGGCTATATACAGGGAGTACCGGTACAGAGTCAATGTGAGGGGGCACAGTTTCGTCGAGGTAATTGAGGTAATATGTACATATAGGCAGAGTTAAAGTGACTATGCATAGATAACAACCAGAGAGTAGCAGCAGCTTAAAAGAGGGGTGGGGGGGGGACAATGCAAATAGTCTGGGTAGCCATTTGATTAGCTGTTCAGGAGTCTTATGGCTTGGGGGTAGAAGCTGTTAAGAAGCCTTTTCGGCCTAGACTTGTCGCTCCGGTACCGCTTGCTGGCGGTAGCAGAGAGAACAGTCTATGACTAGGGTGGCTGGAGTCTTTGACAATTTTTAGGGCTTTCCTCTGACACCACCTGGTATAGAGGTCCTGGATGGCAGGAAGCTTGGCCCCAGTGATGTACTGGCCAGCACTACCCAAAGTAGTGCCTTGCGGTCGGAGGCCAAGTAGTTGCCATACCAGGCAGTGATGCAACCAGTCAGGATGCTCTTGATGGTGCAGCTGTATAACTTTTTGAGGGTCTGAGGACCCATGCCAAATCTTCAGTCTCCTGAGGGGGAATTGGCTTTGTCGTGCCCTGTCTTGGTGTGTTTGGGCCATGATAGTTTGTTGGTGATGTGGACACCAAGGAACGTGAAGCTCTCAACTTGCTCCACTACAGCCCCGTCGATGAGAATGGGGGTGTGCTCGGTCCTCCTTTTCCTGTAGTCCACAATCATCTCCTTTGTCTTGATCACGTTGAGGGAGAGGTTGTTATCCTGGCACCACACGGCCAGGTCTCATTGTTGTCGGTGATCAGGCCTACCACTGTTGTGTTGTCGGAAAACTTAACTTTTTAAGGTATAGGGGGCAGTATTTTCATTTTCGGATGAAAAGCGTGCCCAAAGTAAACTGCCTAATACTCGGGCCCAGAGTATTAGTAGATTTGGATAGAAAACACTCTGAATTTTCTAAAACTGGTTGAATGTCTGTCAGTATAACAGAACTCATATGGCAGGCAAAAACCTGAGAAAAATCCAACCAGGAAGTGGGAAATCTGAGAATTGTAGTTCTTCTTTTGAATCCCTATCGAAACTACAGTGTCTGTGGGGTCACGTTGCACTTCCTTAGGCTTCCATTGGCTGTCAACAGCCTTTAGAAATGTGTTTCATCCTTCTCCTGTTACTGGGCAGAAAATAGGAGCTCAGTCAATGAGTGGACTGCCTGGGACCAGTGAGTTGTTTACTGCGTGGGGACGTTTGGCGCGCCGCTCCTTCTTTTTCCTCTGTAATGAATACGCTATTGTCCGGTTGGAATATTATCAACGTTTTATGTTAAAAAGACCCTCACGATTGATTGTAAACAACGGTTGACATGTTTCTACGAACGGTAATGGAACTATTTGACTTTTCGTGTCTGGATTTACGCTTGCGCGTTATGCCTTTGGATAGTGATCTGAACGCATGAACAAAACGGAGGTATTTGGACATAAATATGGAGTATTTCGAACAAAAATAAAATTTCTTGTAGAAGTAGGAGTCCTGGGAGTGCATTCTGACGAAGATCAGCAAAGGTAAGAGAATATTTATAATACTAATTCTGAGTTTAGTTGACCCCAGAACTTGGCGGGTATCTGTATAGCTTGCTTTGATGGTTGAGCTATGTACTCAGAATATTGAAAAATGTGCTTTCTCCGTAAAGCTATTTTAAAATCTCACACAGCGGTTGCATTAAGGAGAAGTATATCTAGAATTCTTTCAATAACTGTTGTAAATTTTATCAACGTTTATGATGAGTATTTTTGTAAATTGATGTGCTCATTCACCGGAAGTTTTCATGGGAATACATTTTCTGAACATCACGCGCCAATGTAAAATGGGGTTTTTAGATATAAATATGAACTGTATCGAGCAAAACATACATGTATTGTGTAACATGAAGTCCTATGAGTGCGATCTGATGAAGATCATCAAAGGTAAGTGAATATTTTAGCTGTATTTTTGGTTTTTGTGATGCATGTCCTTGCTTGGAAAATGTCTGTGTGATTATTTTTGTCTATGTACTCTCCTAACATAATCTAATGTTTTGCTTTCGCTGTAAAGCCTTTTTGAAATTGGACAATGTGGTTACATCAAGGAGAAGTGTATCTTTAAAATGGTGTAAAATAGTTGAAAATATTGAAAATGCTGCCCCCTAGCCCAGACAGGTTAATATTAGATTTCATGCACCAGCTGTTGTTTACAAATATACACAGACCGCCACCCCTTGTCTTACCGGAGACAGCAGTTCTATCTTGCCGATGCAGCGCAAACCCTGCCAGCTGTATTTTATCCATGTCGTCGTTCAACCACGACTCTGTGAAACATAAGATATTACAGTTTTTAATGTCCTGTTGGTAGGATATTTGTGATCGTAGCTCATCTATTTTGTTATCCAATGATTGTATGTTGGCTAATAGGACTGATGGTAGATGCAGATTACTCACTCGCCATCAGATCCTTACAAGGCACCCCGACCTACGTCCCCGAAATCTGTTTCTTTCTCCTGCGAATGACGGGGATGTTACCGTTGTCGGGTGTCTGAAGTCAATCCTTCGTGTCCGACTCTTTAAAGAAAAAATCATTGTCCAGTACGAGGTGAGTAAATGCTGTCCTGATATCCAGAAGCTTTTTCGGTCATAAGAGACGGTGGCAGAAACATTATGTACAAAATAAGTTAGAAATAACATTAAAAAACACACGCAATAGTACAATTGGTTAAGAGCCCCTAAAACGGCAGCCGGCGCCATTCAGTATCCTTGATGAAAACCTGCTCCAGAGTGCTCAGGACCTCAGACTGGGGCGAAGGTTCACCTTCCAACAGGACAACAAGCACTCAGCCAAGAAAACGCAGGAGTGGCTTCGGGACAAGTCTCTGAATGTCCTTGAGTAGCCCAGACAGAGCCTGGACTTGAACCCAATCGAACATCTCTGGAGAGACCTGAAAATAGCTGTGCAGCGACGCTCCCCATCCAACTTGACAGAACTTGAGAGGATCTGCAGAGAAGATTGGGAGAAACTCCCAAAATACAGTTGGTCCAAGCTTGTAACGGCTTACCAAGAAGACTGGAGGCTGTAATTGCTGCCAAAGGTGCTTCAACAAAGTACTGAGTAAAGGGTCTGAATACTTATGTTAATGTAATATTTAAGATTTTTTTACATTTGAAAACATTTCTAAAAAAACGGTTTTGTCATTATGGGGTATTGTGTGTAGATTGATGAGGGGGAAAAACTATTGAATCCATTTTAGAATAAGGCTGTAACGTAACAAAATGTGGAAAAAGTCAAAGGGTCTGAATACTTTCTGAATGCACTGTATATCTCTATTTAAAAAAACTTTTTTTACCTAAATGAGCGTTGAAGATCAATTAAAGATCAAATACACTGCATTTCAAACAGTCAGCAATAGTCCAATGAATTCAGGACTTGTGAAGTTATACCTTGGCTATATATAAGACCCACTAATAATTTAATTAATCGATCAAAATAATAATAATAAATGATCTGGCTTTCAAGTCTGTCTCTAAAAATGCCCTTTTTTGCAAGTGATTAGCTGGCTAATCTTTATATTTACAGTTTAGCCGACTTGGATCGACAATTAAAGGTTGAACCGTTTAATTGTTATGGACACACCCTTCTGTCTGTCTCCAACTGTTTGAAAAGCATATTAGCCTGTCCACTTTGTTCAGATGTTGAAATCAAGTGGGCTACCTTATTTCTCAGAATGAGTTGCCAGTTCCTTATATAATTGTGTTTTAAACTTATTGCACATTTATCAAACACAGACTAGACAGCTAGTATAACAATGAATTAGGTGGTACCCCAATGCTGTGCGCGACAAACTGAGCATTAATTTTCCAGAATCAATGTCCATTGACTCTCTCAGTAGTGTCTACTCGGCGTGCAATTTTAGTAGTTGAGACATAAAAAGTTATCCTCTAGTACAGTAAAATGATGTCTCAATGTGTTTGTGTCCATATGACCGATTCTGTTGGGCCAAATCTTAAATACAAATAGTGAGTTGAAACTGAATTGTTGGAGAGGAAGATGTGATCTGTCATCTTTGTTGGCGTGAGAGGCAGGATGGTCAGTAATACAGGGCAGCGTCAATCAGGGACAGAACGGCAAGAAACAGGAGATAAAGGACTGTGAGACAGAGGTTTAATCCTAGACACATGAAAGGTGGGATGTATACGGAGGGTGCGGGACAACAGAAAATAAACAGCAGAGAGGCTAAGAATTTTTGAGATGGGGAAAGGGCCAATTAAACAGGGGGAAGGGTTATGGGACTCCACCCAGAGGGGTAGATCCCAAGTGGGCAACCATACCCTCTGCCCAAGACAATAGCGGGTAGCAGGGGTCCGGTGGCGGTCCACCTGTTGCCAATACTTGGAGATGGTCTTGAGAAGAGTGGGCCGGGCTCTCTTCCAGGTACGACGACAGCGGCGTATGAACATCTGGGCCAAGGATATGCTGACCTCTTCCTCAGGGAAGAGCGGGGGCTGATATCCCAGGGAACACTCGAAAGGTGAGAGACCAGTGGCCGAGCAGGGAAAGGTGTTGCGTATTCCACCCACACTAGTTTCTGGTTCCAGGGGGTGGGGTGGGCAGAGACGAGGCAACGAAGAGCCGTCTCCAGGTCCTCGCTCTGACTGGCCGTTAGACTGGGGGTGAAAACCGGAGGGCAGGCTGGCCAACGACCCAATGAGGGTGCAGAACGCCTTCCAGAAACTGAGGACCACGATCGGAGACAATGTCCACCGGAAGTCCATGGATCCGGAAGACGTGCTGCACCATGAGCTGGGCCGTCTCCTTGGCTGAGGGTAACTTGGGAAGGGGAATGAAATGTGATCAGTCCACACTTCGAATGGATATTCCGCCCCTTCTAACCAGTACCTCCACTCCTCCAACACCATCTTGACCGCGAGTAGTTATCGATTTCCCACATCGTAGTTCCTCTCAGCGGGGTTAAGACGATGGGAAAGGAAAGCGCAGGGATGCAACTTTTGGTCCTTGGCAAAACGCTGGGACAGAACAGCCCCCACTCCGACGTCTGAGGCAAACTGATGGGACGGGTCCGGATGGGTTAAAATGGGAGCTGTAATAAACCAATGCTTGAGGTTCAAGGATGCCCGGAGACCACGTGAACGGAACTTTGGGAGAGGTGAGTGCTGAGAGGGGGGAAGCCAGGGTGCTGTAACCCCGGATGAAGCGGCGGTAGAAATGAACAAACCACAGGAAACGTTGCAGCTGTACTCTGGATGTGAGTTGAGGCCAATCCACCACCGCTCTCACCTTGTCAGAGTCCAGCTGAATATTTCCAGCAGCAGTGACATACCCTAGGAAGGAGATGGTGGAGCGATGGAATTCACATTTTTCTGATTTAACAAAAAGCTCTCGTCGGCCCCAGAGTCAATGAGCACCCGGAGAGATTTGGACTGGTCACCCCACAACAGGATAGCATGGAGAGGGGAAGAAGAGAAACTTCCCGTACAGCTCACCAGCGTACTCATACCTGCTTGATGACCCTGGTCTTTTAATGAACAGGTAGATATGTAATGTCCTGCAGTTCCACAATACAGACAGCTCTCGGTGCTCAGTCTGCGTAAGTGTTCAGCAGGAGACAATCTGGCCCTGCCCAGTTGCATGGGCTCCGGAGGAAGCGAGTTGATAGCCCTCTGTGATTCCCGAGGGAACTCGGGTGACATCGGATTCTCCCGGGGACTTCCGGGATTCCTCGGAGGTGAGGTTGGCACCGTGGACAAGCGAGTGTGACAGGGAGCAGACCTCCTCTCCCTCCTATGTTCCCGTAGCCAACCATCGATCCATATAGTCAAGGCTGTGAGAGAGTCGAGGTCCATGGGAAGCTCCCGGGCTGCGAGCTCGTCTTTGACCACCTCTGATAATCCATTCAGGAACGTGTCAAAGAGAGCTTCCGGGTTCCAGGCATTCTCAGCGGCCAAAGTGCGAAAATCTACTGCATAGTCTGCCACACTACGGGAGTCTTGGCGCAGTTGCAGATGCTTACGAGCAGCCTCTCTCCCGGACAACAGAGAATCGAACACCTTTCTAACCTCCGCCACAAACTCTTCCAGACTGAGGCAAATGGTGGATTGTTGCTCCCACACTGCTGTAGCCCAGGCGAGAGCCCTCCCAGACATCAGCGTTATCAAGTACGCTATTCTCGAGCGATCCGAGGGAAACGAAGAGGGCTGCAGCTCAAAGATGAGAGAACACTGGGAGAGAAATGCCAGGCAGGATCCTGGCTCTCCAGCATAGCGCTCCGGAGGAGGTAAGCGGGGTTCTCTGGAAGCCGGGGTAGATTGGGGAGTAGCGCCACTGGTAGCGGGGGGGTTACTGTAGTGGCTTGCTGCTTAGTAGATAACGGCGGAATTGCTCCAGCACTGAGTTGAAACCCTGGTCATAGCATTCCGCCAAGGTATGGAGTTCTTCCATAATGTTCTGAAGTAGCTCCTTGTGTCTTCCAATGGTGGCTCCTTGCAGGCAGACAGCGTTGTGGAGCTGGTCTGATTCTGCAGGGTAAGTCATGGCCAGTTCGTACTTTCACGACTCAGGATATGACCCAGATGCAGACACAGGAGGTGGATGATTCAGTTCTCAGATAATTTATTATAACACAGCAGGCAGAGAGCAGGTCAAAGACAGGAAGATGTTCGTAACCAGATCAGAGTCCGACAGGTACAGGACGGCAGGCTCAGGGTCAGGGCAGGCAGAATGGTTAGAACGCGGAGGACTAGAAAACAGAAACTACAGCGACTGAAAAACTGTAAAAAGCACTGGTAAAACTTGGCAAGACAAGACGACAAACAGAACACGCAGGTATAAATACACAGGGGATAATGGGGAAACTTAGAGACACCTGGTGGGGGGTGGAGACAAGCACAAGACAGGTGAAAAAGATCAGGGTGAGACAGCTTGTCGCAGCCTTCCCGCATTTGGGACAATGACTCCCATTGTTAGGGCGGAGACGTGCATCTCGTCATTATATTGAGATCTCTGGTGTAAATAGGAAGGTGCACACAGAGGAGCGAAGGAGACAAGACCAAAAATACAACATGAGAATAAGTGGACAAAACATGAGAATAAGCGGACACAAAACCTAAATTCTTGCGATACAGGCATTTGGAATATTGCGCAAAAAAAACATACATTTGAATTAATTTGATATATCGCTCAGCCCTAGCTAAATGGGTGGTGACATGTCTGTGACATTTTCAGCTTCTAGGAATTGTGTACAGATCCTTACGACATTATTATCATGCTGAAACATGAGATGATGGTGGCGGATTAATGGCACGACAATGGGCCTCAGAATCTCGTCACGGTATCTCAGGGCATTCAAATTGCCATCGATAAAATGCAATTGTGTTTGTGGTCGGTAGTTTATGCCTGCCCATATAACCCCACCGCCACCATGGGGCACTCTGTTCACAACGTTGACATCAGCAAACCGCTCGCCCACACAACGCCATACACGCTCTGCCATCTGCCCGGTACAGTTGAAACCGGGATTTGTCTGTGAAGAGCGCACTCTGAATCTGGTGAACTATGTCAGGTCGAAAACAAAATTGTGAAACATTTGGGGTTCCCCGAGGAGAGGTTTGAGGACCACTGGGCTAACCTAACCAGGTAAAACTCCGGGCCCAAGTTGAAGGGTATGACAAAGTAATAAATCAGCTGTAAAACGGTTTTATCTGGGACAAGATAAAAAAATAAATTATAATAGTTATTGACAACAACTGCGATTGGACAATAGAACTAAGAGGGCTGAGCTTGCTTTATGCAGGGTTGCATTGTGTAGGCCTTTGCATCTGTAATTACAAAGTTACTCGCACAGTATGTGCGCAGCGGTCTAAGGCACTGCATCTCAGTGCTAGAGGTGTCACTACAGACCCTGATTCGATTCCAGGCTGTATCACAACCGGCCGTGATTGGGAGTCCCATAGGGCGGCGCACAGTTGGCCCAACGTCATCCGGGTAGGGTTTGGCCGGGGTAGGCCGTCATTGTAAATAAGAATTTGTTCTTAACTGACTTGTCTAGTTAAATAAAGGTTAAAGAAATAAATCAAAATGTCATCACTATTGTGTTGATTGATTAATTCCAGTCAATCATTTTTAATTGATAAGGTCTAGGTAGCCTAGCCACCTGAAGTTTGAATACAAACCAAATTTGATCACATTCACATTTTCTCTTAACACAAATGGCTATAAATACATTATATAGCTTAGGCTATACATGCATTACATAGCTTAGGCAAGAAGTACATGACGTTACCTCTTCTTTTCCCTTGGTCAGATGGGATCAGCACGCATAGGCGTCTCTAGGCTACCTGCAGCTGTGGTTGTTATCAATAAGCTACAGTTGATCAGACTGAAGCACAGATGAATTGTGTACAAGTTGACAAATCATGAGGCAAATCAGTCTAAACA
The DNA here is from genome assembly GCF_901001165.1 of Salmo trutta. Classification (NCBI taxonomy): domain Eukaryota; kingdom Metazoa; phylum Chordata; class Actinopteri; order Salmoniformes; family Salmonidae; genus Salmo; species Salmo trutta. The sequence goes on along the minus strand of NC_042986.1, from coordinate 10,058,096 downwards.
ATAGTACTTTTCCCTCTTTTCAACGCTTTTGTGCCAATATTTTTTTATTAAACTGAATCAAAAATTCCAGCTCGCCACACATTTTCCGGTGGCCCTGCTGTACTGATCTCTGCAACGTGGATAGATGGGAAGTTCCACATATGTTCTACTATTTTCAAAATTCGAGTTAGTATCTCAAAATTTGGACTTAGTATCTTGAAATTCTGACCGAGCATGTCGAAATTTAGAGATAGTATGTTGAACTTTTGACTTAGTATTTTGGCATTTTTAGATAGTATTGGCATTAAAAAATGGTGGTGAGAATTGGCTTCCATATGTGCCAGTAAACATCAGCAAAAAAAGTTATTTAATTGTTGCCAGCAGCACAGTTAGTCACTAATCCTTCAGATAACATGTACAGCTTAACCAGCTCTGCTAGGGTGAGTGAAATGGTCAGTGAAGTGTTGTCTAATTTGTTTTTGGAAGTAACTAGCAAGCTAGCCAGCTTTAGCCAGTTATCTTGGGTGCTTGACTGCCGTTGTGAGGAAAGCTCAGATCAACCCTACTCCTTGGCCAGAGCATCCAGTGTCGAGCAAAACTCTCTGAATTTACGAACGGACAATCTGACAACGCTCTGAGTTTACGAACAACCCAGAGCGCACTCTGACACACTGGAGGCAATTTACAAATGCACCCTTAGTTGTCAATCGAATGTATTTGGCATCGATCAAATGGGCAGGCAGGCAGGCAAGTTCCCATTCAGTTGTCAAAATGTGGTTTGGGACCAATGATGTGTATAAACCCTGGATGACTGACAGGGGGTGCTGTATTGAAATCTTGGCACTCCTGAAATGTAAAAAAATATTTTGGAAGCTATAGAAATGCATTTATTAATGTCGTCATCCGTTTTTGACACATTCAGTCTATTACAGACACCGTAATGCATACTTTGAAATTATATTATGTGAGCTAAACATAAAAAATAAATCATATTTAAAAACATTTTCCTGAATGCATTTTTTAGAGAGTATGAATGTTAAGGTGTCCCTACTACAACAAATGAAATTGTGTAATCCCATTAATTCCTGTGGAGGACTGATCCTACTAGGGAGTGCCAATATTGCCGACCGGTGGTTTCAAAGACTCTCAATGGCTAATAAATAGCATCTGCAATCCAGGGTTCATGTAAATTATTGGTTAGTATTCTTTATAATTTTTTACATTTTATTTCACCTTTATTTAACCAGGTAGGCCAGTTGAGAACAAGTTCTCATTTACAACTGTGACCTGGCCAAGATAAAGCAAAGCAGTGCGACACAAACAACACAGAGTTACACATGGAATAAACAAACGTACAGTCAATAACACAATAGAAAAGTCTATATACAGTGTGTGCAAATGAAGTAAAATTAGGGAGGTAAGGCCATAGTGGCGAAATAATTACAATTTAGCAATTAAACACTCGATTAATGAGTTAAATATACACTAGATGACCAGTAGGGGGTGTTGTGTTGAAGCCACTGTGCCTCCTTGGCACTCCCCCACAATTGTAAAAAGTATTTTGGAAGATATAAAAATGCATTTATTAATGTCTACATTTGTTTTTGCCACATGTGTAACGAGGTGAGTGACTGGTTGCCGGGAAGTCAGGCGCAGGAAAGCAGAGATGGGTGATAACAGGAGAACTTGAATATACACCCTGGCCCAAAGGCACAGGCGAGGCAGCACAAAGCACAGCCACAGTAACATGAACCGGATTAAACAAAACAAACAAACCTAGGTGTGAAACAAACCTAGCGCAAGCCAGCCTGTAGCGTAACACCCTACACAAAGAACAATTCCACACACAGACATGGGGGAAACAGAGGGTAATATACCTTTAGTCTGATGAGGGAATGTGAACCAGGTGTGCGGGAAAACAAGACAAAACAAATGGAAAATGAAAGGTGGAGCGGCGATGGCTAGAAGACCGGTGACGTCGACCGCCGAACGCCGCCCAAACAAGGAGAGGGACCCACTTCGGCGGAAGTCGTGACAACATGTATTCTATTACAGACACCTTAATGCATACTTTTAAATTATTATGTTAGCTAAACATACAAACATATTTTTTATATATATTTTTTTTAATCCTTAAAGTAATAATTCATTGAGATGACTAATGTTACTGTCCCCACTACAACAACAAAAATACTTAAATACATGTCATTTTGTCCTTGAAACATTTATACTGAACAAAAATATCAATGCAACATGCAACAATTTCAAAGATTTTGCTGGGTTACAGTTCATATAAGGAAATCAGTCAATTTAAATAAATAAATTAGGCGCTAATCTATGGATTTCACATGACTGGGCAGGGGTTCAGACATAAATTGTCCTATTTTATTTCAGCTCATGAAACATGAGAAACAACTTTACATGTTGTGTTTATATTTTTGTTCAGTGTAATTTAAATACGGTTGAATTCCATTCATTCCTATGGATGACTACGCCTACTGAAGAGTGCCAATATGGCCGACAGGTAGTTTCAAAGCCTCTCAATGGCCAATACATAGCATTCGCAATCCAGGGTTTATATACATCATTGGTTGGGACAAGCATGCATTGGCGGGCAATCTGCAGAAGGACGAGTAGGCTACTATTCTCCATCATTTATCAGGGCAATTTTGACTGCCAACTAGCTGAAAAAGGTTTGAGAGGGTTAATCTAATTTTCCCTTGTTTAATTTAAGATCATCTCACTCTGGCTAGCATTAGTTGTGGATATTGTTGTTGTTGATGATGTGCATAACTGAGGGAGAGAGCCTATCTTTTCATGGTTGTTTGATCAATAAGACTGTAAAATTCCCAAATGTAAGAGGACTCCCTTGGTATTTACTGTACCTATTTTCAGAAATCCATTCAGGTGTATTTTTTGGATTTTGACGAATGTGTTCTAATGATCTAAAGCTGCGCTGTTGAAAATGGCTTATTTGCATAAAGGCTTACTGTAGCTCTGATTGGCTATAACTCACAGGTCTGCGTAGACTCCTGTCCTGGACGACAGATGTTTTTATTTGATTTTATTTACTGCAGTGTCTATTAATTGTCCAAGTGACACGGCCACTTTCCCACTCTATATTGCTACAGAATTTTCACAAATGCCTTACTCTACCTCGTTCCCAAACATTCTATGAATTTATGAAAATGTGAAAATTACAATATCTAAGTGCTCACTTGTCAGAAAATTCTTCCTAGGGGTGTATATGAACAGGTTTTAATAAGATTTAATGTTGCTAAAATGCTGTCAGTTCCACTTTAACTTAGTTTGAGAAAAGCTAAGGGATTGGTCAAAAGTTGACAAATCAAATATCTGATTTAACATGTCCATTTAAACCACTGTTAATCCACTCCACAGTTGCCTATCAACTTAAAACTTGGCATCACTATCATGGTAATCCCTAAGATGAACCACACTGAATTTGGTATTGATATCTCAAACAAAAAGGAAACTATTAACAAGTCATTCTTGCATAGGTCACACTAATGCTCAAAAAAACTGATCTTGATCCTGTGAACCCCATTCATTGCTGCTCAAGGCTGTAATTTTCACTTTATTATGTGTGACTATTATGTTATTATGTGATTATTGTTGTGTGTACTATGTATGTTTTTTGGCTGTTATTTCACTTAATTAATGTGCATATTGAGAACTCTGTTTCTGTTTTTTCTTTACTCAGGGTTCAGAACATCTGATAAGCAACGTCCCCTCAGATGAGAATTTAGCTGACCCAGTTCACTACCCGCCCTTTGCAGGTAGGAAAATGGTCTGCTCACAATCCTTGTTTATGGAGGCATCCAATCTTGCTCGTATTTAGTTCATCCTTACACTTTACATAATCAAAACAGAGAATGTTTTACATTTCATAATTGCCTTTGGTACATACATTTGAAGTCGGAAGTTTTACATACACTTAGGTTGGAGTCATTAAAACTTGTTTTTCAACCACTCCACAAATTTATTGTTAACAAACTATAGTTTTGGCAAGTCGGTTAGGACATCTACTTTGTGCATGACACAAGTCATTTTCCCAACAATTGTTTACAGACAGATTATTTCATTTATAATTCACTGTATCACAATTCCAGTGGGTCAGAAGTTGACTGTGCCTTTAAACAGCTTGGAAAATTCCAGAAATTATGTCATGACTTTAGAAGCTTCTGATAGGCTAATTGACATTATTTGAGTAAATTGGAGGTGTGCCTGTGGATGTATTTCAAGGCCTACCTTCAAACTCAGTGCCTCTTTGCCTGACATCATGGGAAAATCAAAAGAAATCAGCCAAGACCTCAGAAAAAAAATTGTAGACCTCCACAAGTCTGGTTCATCGTTGGGAGCAATTTCCAAACTCCTGAAGGTACCACGTTCATCTGTACAAACAATAGTACACAAGTATAAACACCATGGGACCACGTAGCCGTCATACCGCTCAGGAAGGAGACGTGTTCTGTCTCCTAGAGATGAACGTACTTTAGTGCGAAAAGTGCAAATCAATCCCAGAATATCACCAAAGGACCTTGTGAAGATGCTGGAGGAAACAGGTGCAAAAGTATCTATATCCACAGTAAAACGAGTCCTATATCGACATAACCTGAAAGGCTGCTAAGCAAGCCCCTGCTCCAAAACCGCCATAAAAAAGCCAGACTACGGTTTGCAACTGCACATGGGGACAAAGATCGTACTTTTTGGAGAAATGTCCTCTGGTCTGATGAAACAAAAATAGATCTGTTTGGCCATAATGACCATCATTATGTTTAGAGGAAAAAGGGGGATGCTTGCAAGCCAAAGAACACCACCCCAACCGTGAAGCACGGGGGTGGCAGCATCATGTTGTGGGGGTGCTTTGCTGCAGGAGGGACTGGTGCACTTTACAAAATAGACGGCATCATGAGGGAGGGAAATTATGTGGATATATTGAAGCAACATCTCAAGACATCAGTCAGGAAGTTAAATCTTGGTGGCAAATGGGTCTTCCAAATGGACAATGACCCCAAGCATACTTCCAAAGTTGTGGCAAAATGGCTTGACAACAAAGTCAAGGTATTGGAGTGGCCATCACAAAGCCCTGACCTCAATCCCATAGAAAATTTGTTGGCAGATCTGAAAAAGCGTGTGCGTGCAAGGAGGCCTACAAACCTGACTCAGTTACACCAGCTCTGTCAGGAGGAATGGGACAAAATTCACCCAACATATTGTGGAAAGCTTGTGGAAAGCTACCCAAAACGTTTGACCCAAGTTAAACAATATAAAGGCAATGCTACCAAATACTAATTGAGTGTATATAAACGTCTGACCCACTGGAAATGTGATGAAAGAAATAAAAGCTGAAATAAATCATTCTCTCTACTATTATTCTGACATTTCACATTCTTAAAATAATGTGGCGATCCTAACTGACCTAAGACAGGGAATTTTTACTAGGATTAAATGTCAGGAATTGTAAAAAATTGAGTTTAAATGTATTTGGCTAAGGTGTATGTAAACTACCGACTTCAACTGTAGGAGCTATTAAGCAAAAATGACAACATGGAGTACAATTCCTCTCCTCTCTCTCTCTACTTCTCCCCTCTCCTACTAGCTTCTGGAGCCTCCACTTACACACTAGACAGTGGCATTGGAACTTTCCCTCTGCCTGACTACAGTAGTGGGGCAGCAGGAAGAAGCCTATCTAAGATGAGGGGGGCTGGAGCTGAGCATGGCTCCTCTGGTTCCCCAGGGAGGGTAGGAAGGAGGGCTAGGACCCTGGACAGAGAACCCTCATCCCTAGAGCAGTGCTATCAACCTCACAGAGAGATGACCACCCCGGTACTGTACGGGTCTGTACTGGAGGGGAAAGGCATGAACAGACAGACAGCTGGAGTCATTCATGAAGGTACAGTACTGAGAAATATACATCACAATTCATAATATCAAATACTTTATATCACAGTATGTAATATGAAATATATCACAATACACTATATCAAATATTCAATACTCAAAAACAAGGGTATAGCAATCTGATGATTTGGTATAGGAAAAATGTTAATGAGTTTTATACAATAACAATGTACTTTATGTATGGCCTGTTTCATTTAAGAATAAAATGTATTTTGTAACCTTTGCAGACAAAGAAGCCTATGGAGCTCACATGCTGTCCCCCCACTCAAAGACCTGGACGTTCCCCAACCTGAAGACCGCTGCAGGGCCCACTGAGGTGTACCTGGCCATGGAGGAAGAGGTGGAGACTGCCCCCTATGGATCCCCATTCAGAGGGGTGGGTTGAAAACATGACAATAATGTCAGACTAACTATTTTCCATTTGAAATATGTAAATTCTTTACAATGTGTTCATGAATCATTTATAATAGGATTATTAAAAATTCATTGTGGATTTGTGACATTTGTGAACTTTGTACAAATGACTGTCTCTCTCTTTCCTCCCTCCTCTCCCCTCTCCTCTCTCTCAACACTCCTCTTCCGCCTCCTCCTTATAGAAGGCCTGTGGTCCCTCTGTCTCTCGTAACATGGACCCCAGCAGTCTGCCGGTGCCGGCACAGACAGGGTTGAGCCGACGTGGGAAGATCCGCAGTACGCCCAGTGCCCCAGAGATGGGCCTTGGCCGGGAGGCGGGCCTAGAGCTGGTGAGGGAGAGGCCTGAGGAGGCCCTCTCCCCCAGCCGACCCCAGGTCCTAGAGACCCCTGAGTCACTCAGTGACTCTCTCTACGACAGCCTCTCTTCCTGTGGTAGCCAGGGATGACAGGGGGAGGCAGAGCGACAGGTGCTTTGCAGATCTTACTGTGGTGCTGACTGACGCACCTTAATAGAACATGGGATATGGACTGTGCTAAGATATACCCTTTTCACACTATCGTGTCAAACCGAATCATATTGGACTGGCTCGAATATTTTCTTTTCACATTGTCCTTTCCAGAATGGTTTCTATGGTGGATGCGTAACCAGGCCAGCCGGATACAACTTGGTTCGACCCAGCTTGGTTTGGCTCAGCATTGTGAAAAGGGTACAAGTGGCACTGACCACCTTTAGAAGAATATGGATAAGGACTGTGATAAGATGGTCCTCTTAGGACTTACATGTATGCTTTCTCACCAGCTATGTTGCAAGGTTAACTGGAAAGAAAAACCTCTCCTCAGGATAACTACAACCCAAAGGATATAGACTATTCAGAATAACACTGTTTTATGACGGGAGGTAATTGGAAAGAACACACTCCGCTAACCAAAATAGTTATTTAAATCATTTTAGGATGATGAAATATCCGGACAAGATGACAATATCAAACATTCTCAGTCTTTGTTGAAATTGAATATGCCTTGTTCAATATTACTCTGACCCTCACCAAAAGATCTTACTATATTTATTACAAACTACAGAGCGCTGAACACCCTGACCATGCAAGTACTTACTACCAATATGTCCTTCTCTTTTCTTTATCAGTTCAGACAATGTACTGATCCCGTTATCTTGAGCTCTTAAAAAAATGAATGTTAATGTTTGTGATTTTTCGCTATTGAATAAATACATGACAATTTTCAAGTATACAATTATTTGTTGATGGTGTTGTTCAGATTATGTCTCTGTAACTGCCAAGAAAGCTTGTCAGAATATGTTTTTAGTTTAGCTCACCATTCTTTGAAGGTAATAGATGCCAGCAATAATATTGTGAAAAAGAGATGTGGCTACATTATTGTCTAATTAATATGTATTTGTATTATTTATGTTAAATCAACTCCACATAATTTGGGTAATTGTCCATTTTTGTAATATTGTGGAAATGCAGTCACCTGGCTAAAATAGATTCTTGTTTAACGCTGGATGTCAATCTTGAACAGCCAAGATGTCAACATACTTTTAAAAATGTTTTTATGATTATTTCTTGTGTTCTCACTGAAGCACAAATAAATACAAGAAAATTACACCATATACCTTGCAATGGAAATGTGTATCAGCATGTTTGCATGCATGTACTGCAATGAAAAAAATGCATTTAGTTAAACATTTTTAAATGGCTTTAAATAAATGTATCAAATTAGATTATCATTATTACACTTATAAAATGTGTTTTTCACAGTATACAGATGATCAAAACATGAAAGAAAATACAAAATTGGCAAAAATCTTGAGAGAGAATGCATCGGCAGTTGGTCCATCTATTCTTCAGCCTTGACCAGTCCTTTTTGTGCCGCAAAAGCTCACCAGTCTGACCATAAAGTGCACTAAATCTTCATGAAAGGTCATCTGAATTACCAAAACGGTACCAAGAGATTGTTTATCAGGTTATTCTTCAAAATAACACACTTAAGTGGAGCAGTAGACAATAATAGAAAAAGCTCAAGGAGAGTGTTGCTCAAGACTATCACAGGTCATGATGTCAGGTACATACTTTCTAGAAATGAAACAAAACAAAAAAGATTGCGGGGATAGCACTGACAACGAACCAAAATATTATGACTTAAAATAAAACAATGATTCATCTCCAAAAGCTCAAAACAGCCTGCCAAAAGAATCTTCTATTTGTTTTTTTAATGGCTAAAAAAATTATAAAAGGTTCAGACAGTTCTGCGAATGTAGGCCTTCATAGAACAACCACTCCCCCTACAGGACAAGCATCATCACTGCAGCAGTAGCTTAAAATACAGCCTTTTATCGTAACCTCCTTTTGCAAGCTCAAAACAAAGCAAAAAAACGATATACCATACGCTAACAAAGAACGACAAATAGTAAAAGCACCAACAGCATTGCAGACAGAGGCTTTGTTGCTGGTTCTGTTCCTTGTCACAGATCATTTTTTATTTGAAACTTCAATTGGATTTCTTCCATCTACTTCTTTTTCTTCTTGTCCTGAAAATATAAAATATTACAATTTGCATACTGTGAAATGTGCTTATATGAGAAAAAAAGAAATTATATGATAGATTCATATTTTGTGCGTAAAAAATAAATACAAAAATTACCTTCTCATTCATGGCAAGAAGAATCATGAGTTTTCTGAAAATGGTCACAAAGTCGAGGAACAGGTCCACGCAATGCCTTTCAAAAGACAGAAAAACAATTACTTCATTGCAATTACTTTATATATATTTTTTCCATTCTAATACATCAGCAAGTAAAAAGCTTTACGACTGCTTATTTGGTGAAATGTTGAAAAGACACACCAGACGTAGTCCTTGTCTCCGTTCTCGGCTTTCTCAATGATGAGCTGAGTGTCGAACAGAACAAAGCCACACATAATGACCAGCCCCATGTACATGTGAGCCTGTTAGTGAAGAGAAGAGCCATGTTACACCTGGGTCACCTTGCTGAGACCTCACAATTACACTACACACTTCCAATGTATGAGTGGAATCACTTCACATCCAAGTCCCGAGAGAGATAGATCTAGAAATATTTAGGCAACCTTGAAGAGTATTGCTGATCCAAAGAACATGTTCAACACAGACACAAGGAACAAGATGGACAATCCAGACATCAGAGTCCCTGAGAAGACAACGAAGAACACATCACATCAAAGTAGTAAATCACATGGTAAAAAAATATGTATTTAGTGTATATAGAGTGCATTCTTACAGCCTTATTCTAAAATTGATTAAATTGTTTTTTCCCCCTCATCAATCTACACAAAATACCCCATAATGACAAAGCAAAAACAGGTTTAAACATTTTAGCAAATTTATATAAAAAACTGACTGATTTATATTAAAACCTGACTAGTCTCCCAGTCCGTGCCGCTGAAAAACATCCCCACAACATGATGCCGCCACCACCATACTTATACCATAGGGATGGTGCCAGGTTTCCTTCAGACGTGACACTTGGCATTCGGGCCAAAGAGTTCAATCTTGGTTTCATCAGAACAGAGAATCTTGTTTATCATGGTCTGAGAGTCCTTTAGGTACCTTTTGGCAAACTCCAAGTGGGCTGTCATGTGCCTTTCACTGAGGAGTGGCTTCTGTCTGGCCACTCTACCATAAAGGCCTGATTGCTGGAGTGCTGCAGAGATGGTTGTCCTTCTGGAAGGTTCTCCCATCTCCACAGAGGAACTCTGGAGCTCTGTCAGAGTGATCATCAGGTTCTTGGTCATCTCCCTGACCAAGGCCCTTCTCCCCCAATTGCTCAGTTTGGCTGGGCGGCCAGCTCTAGGAAGAGTCTTGGTGGTTCCAAACTTCTTCCATTTAAGAATGATGGAGGCCTCTGTGTTCTTGGGGACCTTCAATGCTGCAGACATTTTTTGGTACCCTTCCCCAGATCTGTGCCTTGACATTATCCTGTCTCGGAGCTCTACGGACAATTCCTTTGACCTCATGGCTTGGTTTTTGCTCTGACATGCGCTGTCAACTGGACCTTATATAGACAGGTGTTTGCCTTTCCAAATTATGTCCAATCATTTGAATTTACCACAGGTGGACTCCAATCAAGTTGTAGAAACATCAAGGATGATCAATGGAAACAGGATGAATCAGAGCTCAATTTCAAGTCTCATAGCAAAGGGTCTGAATAGTTATGTAAATAAGGCATTTCTTTTTTTTTTCTTCAAAATTTCTAAAAACCTGTTTTCTTTTGTCATTATGGGGTATTGTGTGTAGATTAATGAGGAAAAAATGCAATCGATTTTAGAATAAGACTAACGTAACAAAATGTGGAAAAAGGTGTCTGAATACTTTCCGAATTAACTGTATATCTCTCGACTAAATTAACATGAATTCTGTGAAATAGGTGAATGACTTATGATCCTGAAGAGCAAAAGGGTTTAAGTTAAGTGAGTTAACTAGGCTATTGAATAGTGTAGAACATCTTTGTACCTCCCAGGTAGAGGTAGCTCCTACGCTTGGCGTACAGAGCACTGAGAGTGAAGCAGATGAAGATCATGGAGGTTCCGAGGAAGGCTGTCACAATGACGCTAGAGAGACCAGATAGGCAAAGACACGTTCTCTTGACTCTTCAATTGAAAAACAAACAGACTTAAGAAATGATTTCCAACAATATTCAATAGCACCTTGGGTTAATGGTAATGACAAAGTCCATTGCCGGTCCAAGACCAACACCTGGTGAGAAAGAAAAAGTCCATTTGACTGACTAGGCATATTGGTTCTTCATCAATATTGAGTTTTTGTTCTAATGATACTGAGATATTACAGTCAAGAATAGTCAAAGATTGCTGTCTAGAGCCCTGAGTTTACCTGTGAAGAAAGCAAACCCTGCAAGGATAGCCAGTCTATTCTTCTCTGTCTCCGAGTTGTGTGGCGTCATGGACAACCAAACCATCATGCCCAGGGAACCCAGAAGTGACAGCAAACCACCCTAAAGGAATATGATAAAGCCAGTAGTATTTTGATTAGATATCGCTTCACCATTGACTAACATCTATCTGTTAGTTACTATCTGTTAGCCAATGTTTGTCTATTATTATGGGGTGGTGTGCTTACTGTTTACCTGAAAGAGCCGTGTGACAACATGGACATAGGAGCCTGCTGCAGCCACGAACATGCACACTGCCAAGCTGGAGTAGACATGCTTCAGGTGTAACTGGGTAGAGTGGGAACTGGGAAAAACAACATTGAGTTAACCATGTCAGTAACTTAGAAACAGAGCATTATTATTTGTATTGGAAACTTGATTTAGGTCTGCTTACATTTGGGAGAACTTGAAGAGAGCATGAAATTTGATGCTGTGGTCAAATATGTTCATATTGAGGCAGGATTCTGAGATCTTGACAGATCTAAAAACAAGTCAAAGTTATTGTATTGATGGCGGAAATGAGAAAGATTGATGTTGCTAACGTTACCAACCATTCTCGACTGTAGCCATCTGTGCTGTAGCCGGGCAATTCCATAGTAACGGAATAACACTGAAACTCCGATTTTTTTCACTTTCAAATGTATGCCAAACAAAAACAATTGATTTCAAAAAGTTTACCAAACCATATGCACAATGACTACTTTGAACAATTTACACAGTAAAACAGAGCAGCCAACTCTCCCACATCACGCTCACACGCCACACCTCATATCTCACGCATTGAAAAGTACTGCATTTATTTTCTTAATTAGTCCATTGAATACGTTTCAACTGTGCTCCAGTTGAAACGTAATTAGAAAAATAATTTGGTTAGGTGTTAAGGGCAGATTAATGTAATCTTGATTTCAGGAGTTTTTATTATCTATTTACTTGATTTAGTCTGATCAGCGGAACAATTCTTCTGCTTAACAATGAGCAACAATATAGGTTAATTAGTGTGCTTGTCAGCAAAACACTACTGTTATTCCCCACACGTATTTTATTATTCCACTTCTTCATTATTTTGCCAGTGTAATCACATATTTGAAATCTGATATGCCTACTTGGGTCTTAGAAAATTAATTATATCAGGCTATGTATTTTTGCAGCCCTTTATGGAAATGTTTTAATAAGTCATACAAATACTGAATGCTCCAGGCCTAAAATATAATTTTTGGACATTTTAGTATTTGTGCACATACTAGGCAGAGATGGTAGGGGGATTCACAACTCAAAAACACATCAGTAAGATGATGGCAAGGATCTTCAACTAGTTTGCATAAACAACCTGAATATTCATTAGATTATGCTTGAAGGTTGGGTGATTGAGAAATTAATTGTTAGAACAAGAACATTTTCAAACACTCAGCACTTGGGAAACATTGATCAAGGGTGGCCAACCCTCCTGAGGTGCATGCTGGGTTTACCCAAATTACAAAATGTTTGTGTCCTTACCTTGAAAGCAATATATGGAGAAGGAAACTGCAATATATGATTTGGTTACCCACTGCCATCAAGCATTAATATTAGTATTTCCTGAGCAGAGCCTTTGGGTAGTGGTAACGCTCCCCAGCATGTGCCCCATACAACTTTCCACAACAGGAATCAATCCCTGCTTCCAAGCTTCCCACTGTTTCTCCCATTTGCCAGTCTCTCCATCAAATGTTATTACTGTCTGAATAATGTCAAACCACTTCAAAAATGTTTTTTTTTAAATTATACTTTCAATTTTATCCCCCAGAAATCTCAAAGTAACAAAGTTGTCAAATGTTCAAAGCATCCTGGACACACCTGACCTGTGGTTTTTATTAGCCATCTTGATCATAGGCCTAAGTCGTGTCAAAATAAATATAATTGCAGGAAATTAGCTATAAAACAATAATGTTTTCCTGGGGGGAAACCCCCAGACTCCCAATCTAGGGGTTGTGCCAGGCACAATTAAATTCATATAGCAAATCTGAACACAAGCTTTCTTCAATAGTTAGCAGCCCTGAATAAATAATAATAATAAAAACATTTACAGGAAAAAACTGTGCAGATGCTAAGTTTACCGTAATTATGGTGCGTAAGTTTAATTATGTAACCAAACTTTGTATCTGCACAGTTCTTTCTGTAAATGTGTTTTTGTAACACTTTCGGAGGACATTGTTAAAAGTAGTCTTTGTGCATAGAGTTGTATGGTTTGTTAAAAACTTTGAAATCAATGGTTTTTGTTTGTAATTTTTTTAAGTGAAAAATCTGAGTCCGTTAACGTTACCATGGAATTGTCCAGCTACGTCGTTAATTTAATGTTAACTAGCTAGCTAGAACTTAAACTCAAATACTAACTAATACATAATGGAAACGTTATAACGAAGACAATACATACCTAGCTTTATATCTTGTATTTTAATTATCTCTACTTTTAATTTTCTTCCTTGTTCACTAATTGTAGCTACGTGTCAATCAATTTGAACGTCTCAACGTAGCGACATCATCACGTAGTAACAATTCTTCTTCTCTGATATAATAGCGTTCGCACTAATTTATAGTGCACGCCGCCACCAACTGTACGGGTAATGAACTGAATAAAAAAACAATAATAATAATCATCATCATCATACAAAAGACGAAAACGTCGCTAGTCCGTCGTTGTTATTTGGTTTCTACTACTAACGCTACACTCATTAAAAAAAACACAACCCCATTCCACTACTTTGACCATGCCACAGGCCTGGGAGGACAGGACACCACAACTCAACACACCCTGTAACACTTCTCAAGTCAAATATCGTATACCCAAATACTTCTCTGCACCACAACATCTATTTTCTCTGATTTACATTCAATTTATACAGTACATAGCTTAGCAAGGAACGCTAAGAAGCCAACCTTACTGAAGCATATATCACTCGTTGACCTATCCCTCTGTGCTGGGACAGATCCACTAATCACAGGCATCCACTCAGGACCCCTCACCCTTGAACCATCCTCCTCTACTTTCTTCACTGCCTCAGTATACGACACCTGCACTACTCTGACTCTGGCCACCTCCACCTGTCTCTCTCGCACCGGACAGACACTTCCTCACCCCTACAGTTGACACACACAACTTTATCCACCGAAACTACACAATCCTCTGTCCCATGCACTTCTGCACACTTCCCACATCTTGAAAATGTCCTCCTACATACTGCTGTGACGACCATAAACAGTGCACCTGAAACAGCGCAGTGGATTTAACACAAAAGCCCTAACAAGATAACTGATATCCAAAGATGACTTTGTCGAGTAAAGACTCAAAACTCAAAAGGATTGACATTGACTCCTGTTTCACCACCGGAATTGAGTCGCACCAAATACGGTGGGAGTCACAAACACCAGGAATCTTCAACTTCAATTGCTCCACCTCCACACTTAATACCCCAGAAAACACTAATTTCAATGGTGCCCTGTTCCTAAGAGCAAAGCGAGATAACAGATCTTGACCCAAGTTGCGTGACACGAAGAGCCCACTCCCTCTGGTCAGAAGAAACACAAACACATATCACAAGTCTACTACAGGTTGCCTTCACTGATTCAACTGCACCCAACTCATTTCCCACCCACCCTGAAACCACAAATGGATCCGCCAAAAGGCAAGGATCCACTATCTCAAAAAATGTCCTTCCTACTGGACCCGATACTTCTTTATCATGCTCGGGCTCCGAGCTCTTCACCACACCTCCACTTCACTTAACTCGCCCTCATTCACTTCCATTTCACCTCCAGATCTCGGTCTGGCGCACGGCTCCGTTTGCACTTGACACCCTTCTTCTTCAACACTCCATCTCCATTTTTGACGCCATCTTCCTCAAATTCAACTCCGACCTCTTCTTCATCTTCTTCCTTTCCCCCCCTTCCATTCCTCCTAAGACCTTTCTGTGTCCGCCCCAATAACCCTCTCATCCCAACATTGCTTGCGCCCCTCATCTCGCAATAGCAAGCGTACATGCTTGTTTTCTCTCGCTGTCACCCAAAGACTTAGCTTATTTCTGTATATTTCTGTATATTATATGCCTCAAATCCAATGGGATGGACATATGTTTTAAATTTGTAATACAAAACATTTCACAATCTCTACAAAAAAAAACACAAATAGACAAGGAAATATAATCCAACTTTATTTTGGCAATTTTTGCCCAGTTTGCGTCTAATATACACTTATACACTTATCCTGAAGGCCTAACATTTGTTTTTATCCAGAGTGAGTTACAGGAGCAATTCCGGGTTAAGTGCCTTGCTAAGGGCACATCGACAGATTTTTCACCTAGTCGGCTCAGAGATTCAAACCAGCAACCTTTCGGTTGACTACCTGGCGCCCTATTGGAAGTATGACCCATCTTACACTGAACAACAATGTATAGAGCTAAATGTGTGTTCATGATTTACAATTTACATGTAGCTTTATTTAGTTTAATTATAACAATGTCAATGAGAACAACTAAATCTACACAATATCAACAACCAGATATCTTTGGTTATTCATTAGGATTGGTAAACATTCATTCAAATGTCTTAATTAAGTGATCAACGTACACAATAAAAACGGACATAAACATTATAAAAACAACTTGATTGTACCAACATAAAATAATCCTGGTTTCCATCATTATTTGTGGAATGGCAATATACTACAGTAATGGTATAACAAACATCTAACCCCTGAATTTGGTTATTGTTTTTTGATTTACATTTTAGTCATTTAGCAGACGCTCTTATCTAGAGCGACTTACAGTAGTGAATGCATACATTTCATAAATTTTTTCCCCTGTACTGGTTCCCCGTGGGAATCAAACCCACAACCCTGGCGTTGCAAACACCATGCTCTACCAACTGAGCCACACGGGACCATTGATAACACAATGTCGTTGGTATCATCTATGATGATTCGAGGAGTAATGTTTGAAAGGCAGTTTGGAGGAAAATATGTGATTAACTTTACACAATCCAAAAATACTAGCCACAAATTATAATTTGGCAGAGGTTTTGAATATTGTTGTTTTGATAACCTCATTTGCAGTGGGCAAATAATGACACAAATGAACACAAATTGTAAAAATAAAATAATTCAGCATTAGGAGTACCACAATTACATATAGTTTTGTTAATACAGTATTTGACCACATTCAGCATGGCATAAGGGTGCATATATCTGACTGAATTAGAAATGCATTTGTCACTTCTTTTAGCAGTCTTACTTATCAAAACAAATAGTGCAACTTCTGTCATTTAGTATTACAAGAAAAACAGAAAAATAAACGTGTTAAGACTGGACCAAATATTCTAAGAGCGACACTATACTGTACTTCTGCTGAGCAGCCTACAACCATGCCATCCAGTGTGTTGGCATTCAAGTGACCAGATTAAAGAAGTTTGTCCCAAATGATAAACTCAAAGAGCTTTATAAAACTTTGTAACACCATTGTATGTTAATCATAAAAAAATATATATAATGTTGCTAATATTTTAAGCTCTTCAAAATGATTTACTTACAATGTATTCAGTACTTATTGGAGGCATTTTGCTTTGTTGGCCATTTTACAGTAAAAAAATATAAATATTTACATACTTAAACATCCGTTAAACGTATAGTACATGAGCATATGCTGACTGGTCATATATCCAGGAAAATGTAAAGAACACATTCCGTTGGCATTCTGGATATGATTGTGACCCACCCGTATAACAAGTAGCACTGTAGTCCATCATGATTGCAGAAGAGGATTGCATAGTGAGATTGGAAGAAAATAATAATAATTAAAAAAGTTTGAGCTGCTTGGTTTTTGTGTTTGTTAAGAAAGAAAAAAAAGGCACAATGATACAAGTGTCCTGAGTTAGATCAGGCCATTCAGGCCTCTGGTTTGGCAAAAAATAACCACTTTATTCATATTCATTTGGAGTGATTGCAGTACTCTACGGTATTTTGGCTCAGAGTTGTCAGACAGTGGTTGACATACAGACAGATGCTCAGAGTCTCAGAGAAAAGGCCTTAGAATGTCATGAAGTGCTCGTCTGAAACAAATACACTGCATGTGCCTCTGGCTGGTGAGCATACAAATACAATGTTATATGAATAGAATATTATGTTTCTATTTCTATGGTGGTTGCGTATGTTCTGGGCCAGGTGCTGGCTAGTCTGGCAGTGAGAGCAGGGTCCTCTCCCGCCTCCATCATGGCACTCTTAGCTCCCCCAGTCTGATGTAGACATCTTCAGCCTGACTCAGGTCTTCAAACACCGGCAGCAGGTGGAGCAGCTCAGAATCCTCCACATCATCAAACCAGGACACCACAGGAACCTGAGGGAGCAGCAGAGAAACCATTCGCTCACTTACTAATGCTTTGTTTGCAGTGTTGGGGTATTGACAAACTGTATATTCTTGTTGTATATATCGGAATGTATATATATCTGTGCTAAATCTTAAGTTCATATTCTGTTAACTCAAACCTAAATAGTAATGTTGTTGACTCATCCTATACTCATACAGCGCATTCGGAAAGTATTCAGACCCCTTGACTTTTTCCACATTGTTATGTTACAGCCGTATTCAGAAATTGATTAAATAGTTTTTCCCCCTCATTAATCTACACACAATACCCCATAATGACAAAGCAAAACCTTTTCGTTTTTAAAATTTTTGCAAATGTATTAAAAAAAAACCCACCTGCGCTAAATTCAATTCAGAGCCTTTACTCAGTGTTTTGTTGAAGCACCTTTGGCAGCGATTACAGCCTAAAGTCTTCTTGGGTATGACCCTACAAGCTTGGCACACCTGTATTTGGGGATTTTCTCTCATTCTTCTCTGCAGATCCTCTCAAGCTCTGTCAGGTTGGATGGGGAGTGTCGCTGCACAGCTATTTTCAGGTCTCTCCAGAGATGTTCGATCAGGTTCAAGTCCGGGCTCTGGCTGGGTCACTCAAGGACATTCAGAGACTTGTCCCGAAGCCACTCCTGTGTTGTCTTGGCTGTGTGCTTAGGGTCGTTCTCCTGTTGGAAGGTTAACTTTCGCCCCAGCCTGAGCCCTTTAGAGCAGGGTTTCATCAAGGATCTTTCTGTACTTTGCACAATTCATCTTTTCCTCGAATCTGACTAGTCTACCAGTCCCTGGCGTTGAAAAACATCCCCACAGCATGATGCTGCCACCACCATGCTTCACTACAGGGGTGGTGCCAAGTTTCCTCCAGACGTGGAGCTTGGCATTCAGGCCAAAGAGTTCAATCTTGGTTTCATCAGACCAGACAAACTTGTTTCTCATGGTCTGAGAGTCTTTAGGTGCCTTTTGGCAAACTCTATGTGGGCTGTCATGTGCCTTTTACTGAGGAGTGGTTGCCGTCTGGCCACTGTACCATAAAGGCCTGATTGGTAGAGTGCTGCAGAGATGGTTGTCCTTTTGGAAGGTTCTCCCATCTCCACAGAGGACTTCTGAAGCTCTGTCAGAGCGACCATCAGGTTCTTGGTCACCTGACCAAGGCCCTTCTCCCCCCGATTGCTTCGTTTGGCCGGGCGGCCAGCCCTAGAGTCTTGGTGGTTCCAAACTTTTTCCATTTAAGAATGACGGAGGTCACTGTGTTCTTGGGGACCTCCAATGCTGCAGAAATGTTTTGGTACCCTTCCCCAGATCTGTGCCTCGACACAATCCTGTATCGAAGCTCTACGGAAAATTCCTTAGATCTCATGGGTTGGCTTTTGCTCTGACAACTGTGGGACCTTCTATAGACAGGTGTGTGCCTTTCCAAATCATGTCCAATCAATTTAATTTACCACCGGTGCATTCCAATCAAGTTGTAGAAACATCTCAAGGACGATAAATGGAAACAGGATGCACCTGAGCTCAATTTCGAGTCTCATAGCAAAGGTTCTGAATACCTATGTAAATAAGGTATTTCTGTTTTTTTTATTTTTATAAATTTGCAAACATTTCTAAAAACCTGTTTCGCTTTGTCATTATGGGTATTGTGTGTAGATTGATGAGCAAAAAAATACATGTAATCCATTTGAGAATAAGGCTGTAACGTAACAAAATGTGGAAAAGGGAAGGGGTCTGATTACTTTCCGAATGCTCTGAATGTGGCCAAAGCATAAAAGGAGTGAAAACACTAACATCTCAAAACAGACCGTTTAAAAAATGCTTGCTATTTCCTCATAGAGGATGATGTCATCCTACTTGCCTGAATATTTTTTATGACGGGTATACGCCCACACCATTCTGTTGTTGGGGTAGGCCCACACCATTCCACAGAAAAGCTGCTTTTTAACATACTTTATTACAATTATTTTTAAGAAAAACTATTTCACTCATATTGTAATTAATTATAGGTCATATTACATGGAAATCTGTGAACACTGGACAGTTATTTTAAGTGGAATATAAGGTTAAACCTTTAAAAAGTGAATAGAATAGAATGCAGTAAAATGTGAAATAATATCATGTTAATTATCAGTTTGAATCCTGAAAAAGGTCACAGTTGAGTTGAAAGAAGTTGAATGAAACCCAAACTCACAGCATTCTCAGGATGGAAGATGTATGAGGCAGGAGAGTTGTCCAAGATGAGGGTCTTATGGAGCTCTCTGCCCAGTATGCTGAGGTCTTTGACATAGAAACCCTGGTGGAACACACAGGACTCCCGGAACAGCCGCGCCCGGAACACCCCACACTGATCCAACAGGTCAGTCACTGGGTCTGCATACTAGGGGAGGGCAAGGAAAAGGGGGGAGAGGGGGGTCAGGGAATGCAGGAAAGGGCAAGACCAGAAGCAGGGAATGGAGAGTAGGGGGTAAATGAGAGTTTGGATTTGGTGCAAGGTGTCACCAAGGTTTACCCAAGCTACTAATAATGTACAGTTGCGGTCAAATATTCTGGCTCCCTTGCACTTTAAAATGGGGCTGAATGTTCCATTTTCTCTTTTCAAAACTGGTTGAATGGCTATTTTTACCCTGTATGCACCTTTAACTTTTGGGCTCCCGAGTGGCGCAGCGGTCTAAGGCACTGCATCTCAATGCTAGAGGCGTCACTACAGACCGTGGTTCGATTCCAGGCTGTATCACAACCGGCCGTGATTGGGAGTCCCATAGGGTGGAGCACAATTGGCCCAGCGTCATCTGGGTAAGAGTTTGGCCGGGGTAGGCCGTCATTGTAAATAAGAATTTGTTCTTAAACTGACTTGCCTAGTTAAATAAAGGTTAAATAAATAAAAAATATGTAACTTCCCACAGGTGAGATAAATAACACAATAAATGAGAATAACTTGCCTTCAACCAAATACATTTTTTATATTTAAGTCCAGGCCATTTTGCTTTTACTCTGAAGTGTGAACACCAATTTTGTTTCTATTTCAACTCATTAAAAAAAAATATATATATATATATATAAATAATTGTGCAAGGGTGCCAATATAGTTGACCACAACTGTAACTACACGTTACATTGAAAACGTATGCTAGCTCCTAATATGCAAATTCACAAAGCAGGTTTTGGCACTAGAAAGGTCATCTAACGCATGGGGAAAAGGCTACAGAGGGTTGGGAAAGAGAAAAACGTTTAAGACTTCCTAAACTAGTATTCAAAATGAAGAGTAATCTTCTCAAGAAGAATAGTAGGGAAATGTCATAACACAATGTTTTATTATTATTTTTCAGCTTACCTTGGCAAGACTGGCAGTAAACAGAATGCACTCAAACAGCTCTCCCATTCGCTGTAGGAACTCATCCACATACGGCCTCTTCAGCACGTATACCTGAAACAAACACCTGGAACTAATGTTTTGTAACACTTTGCATTATGTTGCCCTTATACCTAGCTATGTAATAACACTATAATTACTACAGTAACAACATTCTTATCCCTTTACTAATTGCTTTGAAATTACATAGTAATGGAGTATTATATTATTATAATATTCAATCTTCCTCTGTAGTCATACTTATATTTCTTCCACATTACATGAAATTGTTGTTGTCATTGTGTCCATTCCAGTTGCTGGTGGACAGTTCCTGAAACAAGTAATCAAGAACAGGCCGTGCATGTGTTAACCAGCCTATCCTGGATTACTTGAACCAGGCAGAGGCCCATGGTGAAGAATCCCAAACCAAACGACGGTACTCACATGCGCAGTTGTGCATATGCATTATTTGCATGAAGTTCTGCATGCAAAGGATACAACACAGTGTTGAATTATTGTCCCCGGTGCAGTGCATTGATGAGTCATTTCTGTACCACAGTTTCTCTATAAGTGTGCTCTAAAATTATAGCATTACTTATTTCTGAAAGGTGAAGTAACTATGCTGAAATGACTTCCTTTTAAAAATATTTTTATGCTTACACTTCCTTTCCCATTCAACCTCACATCTGTCCACTAGAGGGCTCATAGCACCCATAACAAACCTCATCTGTCCTAAAAACCCATCCTATTTTAAGCTCAGCAAACACTGAACTCTGAACACATCAACATACAGTACATGAACGCCAAGCTACCCGACTCAACATACTGCATTTAGTTCATATATTTTACCTGGTGTGTGGTCCCCTCAATCTCCACAGGCACTATGAAATCTGCATTACTAATAGGCTAAGGAAAGAACACAAAGGGAGCCGTTGAACATTCTAATGCAATTACATAAGATAAAATCACTAAGACTTGGACTATAATAACCACAGAAATATAATATACACTACCGTTCAAAAATGTGGAGTCACTTAGAAATGTCCTTGTTTTTGAAAGAAAAGCACATTTGTGGTCCATTAAAATAACATCAAATTGATCAGAAATACAGTGTAGACATTGTTAATGTTGTAAATGGCTATTGTAGCTGGAAACGGCTGATTTTTTAAATGAAATATCTACATAGGCGTACAGAGGCCCATTATCAGCAACCATCACTCCTGTGTTCTAATGGCACGTTGTGTTAGCTAATCCAAGTTTATCATTTTAAAAGACTAATTGATCATTAGAAAACCCTTTTGCAATTATGTTAGCACAGCTGAAAACTGTTGTTCTGATTTAAAGAAGCAATAAAACTGGCCTTCTTTAGACTAGTTGAGTATCTAGAGCATCAGCATTTGTGGGTTCGATTACAGGCTCAAAATGGCTAGAAACAAATAACTTTCTTATGAAACTCATCAGTCTATTCTTGTTCTGAGAAATGAAGGCTATTCCATGTGAGAAATTGCCTAGAAACTGAAGATCTGGTACAACGCTGTGTACTACTCCCTTCACAGAACAGCGCAGACTGGCTCTAACCGGAATAGAAAGAGGAGTGGGAGGCCCTGGTGAACAACTGACCAAGAGGACAAGTACATTAGAGTGTCTAGTTTGAGAAACAGACGACTCACAAGTCCTCAACTGGCAGCTTCATTAAAAACTACCCGCAAAACACCAGTCTTAACGTCAACAGTGAAGAGGCGACTCCGGGATCCTGGAAAGGCAGAGTTCCTCTGTCCAGTGTCTGTGTTCTTTTGCCCATCTTAATCTTTTATTTTTATTGGCCAGTTTGAAATATGGCTTTTTCTTTGCAACTCTGCCTACAAGGCCAGCATCCCGGAGTCGCCTCTTCACAGTTGACGTTGAGACTGGTGTTTTGCGGGTACTATTTAATGAAGCTGCCAGTTGAGGACTTGTGAGTCGTCTGTTTCTCAAACTAGACACTCTAATGTACTTGTCCTCTTGGTCAGTTGTTCACCAGGGCCTCCCACTCCTCTTTCTATTCCGGTTAGAGGCAGTCTGCGCTGTTCTGTGAAGGGAGTAGTACACAGCATTGTACCAGATCTTCAGTTTCTTGGAAATTTCTCGCATGGAATAACCTTAATTTCTCAGAACAAGAATAGACTGACGAGTTTCATAAGAAAGTTCTTTGTTTCTAGCCATTTTGAGCCTGTAATCGAACCCACAAATGCTGATGCTCCAGATACTCAACTAGTCTAAAGAAGGCCTGTTTTATTGCTTCTTAAATTAAAACAACAGTTTTCAGCTGTGCTAAGATAATTGCAAAAGGGTTTTCTAATGATCAATTAGCCTTTTAAATGATAAACATGGATTAGCTAACACAACGTGCCATTGGAACACAGGAGTGATGGTTGCTGATAATGGGCCTCTGTACGCCTATGTAGATATTCTATTTTTTTTTTTAAATCAGCCGTTTCCAGCTACAATAGTCATTTACAACATTAACAATGTCTACACTGTATTTCTGATCAATTTGATGTTATTTTAATGGACAATTTTTTTTGCTTTTCTTTCAAAAACAAGGACATTTCTAAATGACCCCAAACTTTTGAACGGTAGTGTACATATAACAAAGAAAACCATTATTAACTTTATGATATTTCCTCTTAACTACTGTTGAAACAAATACCCATACAAAACCCTTTAACAGTGAGTTGACAACAGCAGTAGTTACAGTGAGAGTTAAAAAAAAAAAAAGGTCAGTAGCTACCTTGAATGAGCTATGCACCAGTGTTTCATCCAGGTCTATGACCACACATATCTTCCCCTGGTCCTGAGGTATCATCTCCGGCAGCAGGCTGGGTCCAGATGAGAGCTGTGGTGGAGGACACAAGAGTACAGACCAAGGTCACTATCTGTACAGAGCACTCATTGGGGACAACAACACATCTTGCCTGTTTTATTAGGCTGGCTCTATGCTTCATCAACACTTCCTCACTCTACTAGCACTAAAAATCAAAAAGACATTTATAGATTTCAACCAACCAACGCAACTACAGTATAATAACAGTGTCACAGTGTAACACCTGTGGGCTGTTGACAGCAGATGGACTTGGCTATAGGGTCTATACTGTACATACACATGTTACATCAGATTCAATTCAGAGACGCAAACAATACCCGGGCCTCACAACAGATACGGTTTCCCCACTGCTCCAGTGCTGCCTGGAGGACACTAGGTAATATGAAGAAACATGAAGCTCATTTGCCCTTGTTACATGGTGCTAACGCCCATCTACACCTGACAGCCTCACAAGTGGCCAGTGGGCAACAACACCCTTTCATGCTTCTGTACACATCGGTTATGACGCACCGGATACTAAATACTGTACATATCTAACATATCCTATGTCTCCCACATGAACTGACATGCACATCACATTATCCACTCTTTTGTAGGCCCTCTGCACCTCTGTTTTGCCTTAGTGGATTGCAATTCACTCAGCTGTCTTATCGTAGGAGATCTATGTGAACAGACCTAAAAGTACTCTGTAGCCGCCAACCGTCATGGTAGTGTTCAAGATGTTCACAACAGGTGCAGCAGCTACTCCATATTGCAACATGATGTTATAACATCCACGGGCAATAATCCCACACATTCTCACGGGACAATAGGTATTGCTCAACAGAGGAAAGCTATCAATTTCCGATTGTAGTTGTTTTATGCTTTTCCTGCAATTACGCTGGAGTAGTTAAACACGTGATGAAGCACTTGACAGTGGTAAAATAAAAAGCCTGATAGTTGTTTGACAAAAAAAACACTTAGCTGTACACACAAGAGTATCATATCCTTATAATAAAGTCTAACATGGCAAATTATAATGTGTGAAACTTTGTGGCAATTTTTTTTTTTTTAGAATCTGCTTAAAGTGTCCAAACAAGCTTTACAAACACAACAAAATGCAAAATGACACTTTTTAGGCTACATAAAAGTCCCATACTTGGTTGAAATACAGCAAACAACAGTCCATACACTATTTCTGATATGGATAATTACAACAACAATGCTGCCGAGATGCTGAGAGGAATAAATTATGTTACCTTGACAACGCCCCCATTGTCCTGTAGCTCCAGCAATGCATCCTGGGAAGGTGGCAGTGGTTTGGGGGCAGCCTGTGCTCCTCTGAGGCAACAGAAAAGTGCTTTGAAGAGGTTACAGCTCCTAGGCTTCTTCGGAGAAGACCTGCTCACCTGGCCTGTCATTAGGGAAAAAATAAGAATGCTTTTAATGTGTGTGAAAATTAGCTGTGACATAACCAAGCTTTTGATTCAAACTGAGTGATATGAAAATGATATTCACCAACACATTTTACTCATTCTCACACGGCAATGAAGGTTCTTATAAGCCAAGTAGATGGACGGGGTGAGGGAAATGTATGATGTTGTACATTTCTTTTCCCATGAAGAAGTAAGGAGGATTTCCCCCATTTTGAGAGACATCGTTGCTGCACATAATGTAGAATGAACTCCTTGCTCCCTTTACCAAAGGGAGCAAGCACACACATGCACACACACACTCTGGGTTTAATGAGGTTGCTGCTGCTGGAAGGGGCTGGTACATGTTATATAATCACAGAGAGGGCGGGAAAACCCACACTCTTCACTAGGCAGTGACTGCGTCTCAAATGGCAGCCTATCCCCTATTGAGTGCATTACTTGTGACCAGGGCCCTGTGGCACTGGTCAGAAGTTGTGCATAGGGAGTAGGGTGCCATTTGGGACACAGACAGTACTTTCTGCTGTAGAAAACACAGACAGAAAACATTCCAACCATTTCACTGACTCTCCTGGAACAAGACCTCTGGCTGGAGCGGAGCAAGCTGAAGCCAGTCACACCTCAATGCTCCAAGCCCCCTTTGATCAGTCACTGTAAAAATGTGTCCTAGTTCACAGAGGTTCCACTACTGGGGGAAATTAGCATCTATTATTTGGTTGGATTGGATATGCATAGCACCTATGTTAATATACAGTACCAGTCAAAAGTTTGGAAACACTGACTCGTTCAAGGGGTTTTTATAAATGTTTTACTATTTTCTACATTGTAGAATAATAGTGAAGACATCAAAACTATGAAATAACACATATGGAATCATGTAGTAACCACAAAAAGTGTTAAACAAATCAAAATATATTTTAGATTCTTCAAAAGTAGCCACCCTTTGCCTTGATGACAGCTTTGCACACTCTTGGCATTCTCTCAACCAGATTCATGAAGTAGTCACCTGGAATGCTTTTCCAACAGTCTTGAAGGAGTTACCACATATGCTGAGCACTTGTTGGCTGCTTTTCCTTCACTCTAAGGTCCAACTCATCCCAAACCATCTCACCCCAGTTGAGATCGGGTGATTGTGGAGGCCAGGTCATCGATGCAACACTCCATCACTCTCCTTCTTGGTCAAATAGCCTTTACACAGCCTGGAGGTGTGTTGGGTCATTGTCCTGTTGAAAAACAAATTATAGTCCCACTAAGCACAGACCAGATGGGATGGCGTATCGCTGCAGAATGCTGGAGTAGCCATGCTGGTTAAGTGTGCCTTGAATTCTAAATAAATCACAGACAGTGTCACCAGCAAAGCACCTCCACACCATCACAACTCCTCCTCCATGCTTCACGGTGTGAACCACACATGCAGAGATCATTTGTTCACCTACTCTGCATCTCACAAAGACACGGCTGTTGGAAATAAAAATCTAAAATTTGGACTCATCAGACTAAAGGACATAATTCCACGGTCTAATGTCCATTGCTCATGTTTCTTGGCCCAAGCAAGTCTCTTCTTCTTATTGGTGTCCTTTAGTAGTGGTTTATTTGCAGCAATTTGACCATGAAGGCCTGATTCAGGCAGTCTCCTCTGAATAGTTGATGTTGAGATGTGTCTGTTACTTGAACTCTGTGAAGCATTTATTTGGGCTGCAATTTCTGAGGCTGGTAACTCTAATGAACTTATCCTCTGCAGCAGAGGTAACTCTGGGTCTTCCGGATTGAATGACCTTCATGTCTTAAAGTAATGATGGACAGTCATTTCTCTATGCTTATTTGAGCTGTTCTTGCCATAATATGGACTTGGTCTTTTACCAAATAGGGCTATCATCTGTATACCACCCCTACCTTGTCACAACACAACAGATTGGCTCAAACACATTAAGGAAAGAAATTCCACAAATTAACTTTTAACAAGGCACACCTGTTAATTGAAATGCATTCCAGGTGCCTCATGAAGCTGGTTGAGAGAATGCCAAGAGTGTGCAAAGCTGTCATCAAGGCAAAGGGTGGCTACTTTGAAGAAACTAAAATATATTTTGATTTGTTTAACACTTTTTTGGCTACTACATGATTCCATGTGTTATTTCATAGTTTTGAAGTCTTCACTATTATTCTACAATGTAGAAAATAGTTTAAAAAAAATAAGAAAAACCCTTGAATGAGTAGGTGTGTCCTAACTTTTGACTGGTACTGTATGTATGAGAGTTTATAAGCAAATTAAATGCATGGATGGCTCTGATATACAAAACATTGATGCCTGCGCTGACTACAGCTATCGAAGAGATTCATTTTAAAAAATATTTTAAAAGAAAAAGTGGTTTCAATGCAAATCTTCAGGAGCCTTGTTCACACATCTGGACATTCTCATCCTGCTCATCATATTTTGTATAGTGCTAGGTGCAAAAGATAGTCAGTTATTATGAGTCGCTCGCTTGATTCATAATCTTCATCCTTGATCCTAACATTTAATCTCCTTCCATCTTCCTTTCATCTTTGGGGAACTTCTGCAGCCATTGGAATGATGGGTAGGGGTGATGTTGTGGATGTTTGCGTGCATCTGCATGTTGTCATTTGTATGTGGATGTTTTGTTTAAAAAAAATCATTAACGTGAAGGATATAGGATTTTAAATGGTGAGTTCACAGTGTGACTTTCGTCAAATTCCACTCCCGTAACCAACCATGCTACTCTATCTATATAAAGACATACAGGACACTGGACTGTGGCCTGGGTGTGATCATTCAACACATATAGAATAGACCTCTCGTCCTTGGGCCATAGGAAAAATATATGCCATGGGGGGGGTTTGATATCTTTCATCAACACAAACATAACATGCTAGTGCCAAAAGGGGGGAAAGAACCTCTGAGCATTAGGGGTCCAAAGACATTTTAAAGGGTAGAAAAGCCTATTCCTGAATATATGAAAACAATTTTCTAATAAAAGAGAGAAAAAAAACTATACATAATAATCTATAATATTTTTCTCTGCTGAGCAAACATAGGAGCAGAAGGGCTATCCTATCACACATAATCTGGTATTGCACCATAATCAAAGAGCAGTACACGGTGGCGTACCGCAGGCCCGCAAGGTCTGAACACATTTTTATTTGCAGTTTTATAGCTAATCTCATACTATTCTACACATTTTGCAATGAGGCTGAGAGAATTTAGCATTTTTAAAACGAATTTCCTGGAATTCTACTCATATTGCCAAAGGTCTCGAGAGAAAAATGTTTAGTTTTATAGCTAATCTCATGCTATTCTACACATTTAGCCAGTTTAACAGCTAATTTCCTATAATTCGATTTTCTTTGCCATGGTTTATGACGTGTTTATATGCTATCTGCATTTTGGGGGGGTTGAGGGCCCCCAGAGCTATAGGGCCCAGTGCCAGTAGAGTACCAGGCCTACCCTTTAATTCAAACCAAAGTGCCAGATGCATAAAAACAACGAATCTCTGAAACCGCGCTTTACAATGGGCGGAGGAGGGAGAAGGGCATGTGTTTGTGCATAACACTGTCAACACCGACTGCGGCACCTGGCATTTCTATGGTTATGCTTGTCATCTTTCATCAGCAACCGTTTTAGGTTACATTTCCAACAGCCAAAGAAAAAAAGTCTCATACATTTGCCAATCTTTGTATCGTATAGGCCTTTGATATATGTGGTATTTTTCCGAATGAGATTCGGATAGTGTACCACCCTGGCGCGCATTGATCTGCCCTGATGTATTTGTCTCCAGGCTGAGCCTGCGAACAAAAACAAGACATGGCTGTGCTGTTTGTATGGCTCTAGACAGATGTGACAGTAATATGGAACGGTGCCATACAACAACTAGAAAATAAGATAAAGCATAAATCATAAACACAGGGCAGGCTAAATGCTGGGGTGGTTTGGTTTAACATTTTACGCGCGAAAAGATCACTATGTCAATTTATTCAATTATTATTATTATTAGCTATAATCATATCCCTAAATGTCTAGTAAGATGGCATTAGATAACCTTGTTTTGATCCATAGAAATACTGTAACGTCAACAAAACGGAATAATTTGATTGTCTTAAAAGTCCAATAATGTGCGTAAATAGGTAAGACATATTGATTTGGCTAATGTAATTACAATAGCCAACAAACACTGTTTTAATATTCTTTGCAGGTTTGAATTCGTGATTACATACCGAATGTAATGCAGTTTTTCAAACAGCCTTTACTCTCGCATTGTCAAAAATGTGTTTGAACCAGAGGGGAAACACTTCCCAATTATGCAGGTGTTCCATAATAACTGAAAATCAATCCATGTTCAGCATCACTTGCATGTGTGGGTTTGAAACATCGTGAAATATAATATAGACATTTAATATAGCCTATTTGTATGCAAGATTAATCAAAATGTGTAGTAGGCTGCATAGCCGACCGTCAAGAGCAGTGCGCTCTAGAATGTCGCGCGCAATGTCCGCGACGTTGGAACTGTCAAATGGACGTGCTGGAAACATGTTTACATCAACCTTACATTTCATAACTTAACGAACCTTCTCCATATCAAATCAACCCATGTTTAATCAGAACAAACAATAAAAACGGGAGCATATCCTACCTGTTTTTGGTGACAATTGAATGTCTTCTTTCTGCACTTGAGTGATGATAGATCTTTCCATCTGACAAGCACAGAGCCCTCAAAATCCAATCCGTTCCCCAAACAGAGATAAGCAGCCTTCATCAGGTTATGTTGACAAGTTACTAAAGGATTGCCTTGATAACTGTCATCCGTGTCTGTGTTGGATTCGTAAGAGGCTACATTTCATCAGCAACAATGTTTCTTTATTCCTGGCTTCTTCTGTTGTCCACACATGGGAGGGGCAGGGCGCTTGGATATGTTTTCGTCGTTGCGATTCCCTCTGCTGCGCCTCTCGGTTTACTTTATCACTAGTACATTTCCCGAACGGCCCCTTCCTGTCTCTGCGAAGTCCTCAATTTTCACTCCAACAACATGGAGAATACAGGCGAAAGAAGAAAAACAACCGAGGAAATGGGGCAAGGGGCGGTTTCAAGTTCCCCTTTACAATAGATAAACAACACCGTCAAATTGATTGATTACTGAGAGGAGGAGAATAAAACAGGTTACATCGGCGGTAATATTTCTGAAAATGAAAAATGGTTATGAATAGAATTCGATTTTAAGTGTGAGACTTGTTTTTTTCCCCCAATGCTTTGTTTTTCTTCGGCGGGACTTCAAGGGTGCCTTGAAACCGTTGCTAGTTTCGGATTGGATCTTTGAAAAGTGGGAGTTGCAAAGGCATTCTTCGCTATTCTGCACGCTCCACACCAACAAATTCAAGCGCTGGTTTTGTCACAAGTCGAGTGATTATAAATATGATTGATATCAATTGCATTATTCAATTAGGCAAAACAAGATCAACATATAATTATAATATGAATAATAACAACAATAATAATAATAAAATAGTTTTATTTGATATTGTCATTGATCATATTATCAATCTTTAATTCATTGAAATACACAGTACTTCAGTCATTGCAGTAATGACAAAGAAAAAAACATTACTTCTAACTTGTCATAAGAATCATAAAAATGTATGCACAGTATGTGATTGTTTCCTTTTTTTGCTAAATATATTTATGTGCATCATAACTATGATAATCTGTTTTTTGTTTTGTTGTAATTTGTCAGCACTACAACCTGACACCACTTCCAAATATGCAGATCAATGAAGAGGTAGCCAAGCATTTTATATTGTGAATTGCAGTGCTGCACCCATCACATACTTCGTGAGTTTCACTGTTGTTTCTATTTTTGATTGTTGACAAAAAAAAATACATTACACCAGCACTACACAACCCACTGAAATTGATGAATTAATGTATTTCTTGATGCATTTTTAATTGTTTTTGACACTATGAGATGCTGAAACATCCACAGGTGTGTGTTGTAGCTCAGTGTGGTCCTCTGTAGATCAGCTGGTAGAGTAGGGTGCTTGCAACACCAGGGTTTGGGTTTGATTCCCGGGACCACCCATACGTAAAATATATGCATGGATGACTGTATGACTGCTTTGGATGAAAGCATCTAATAATGGTCATATACTATACAATAAGATCTTCGACAGCACCAGTGAGTGAATTTCAGAACATTCTCCTTTAGTGCAGTAAGTGCTGAGCGCATTGAGCTGTGAATGTCTCTATGGGATGTGAGGTAGGTGTATACTGTGCCTGTGAATGAATGGAAAGAAGATCACACAAGATTAAATGTTTATGGACATGCACACAGAGGGAAATAAATCAGGGAATTCTGCATCTCTTGTGGTTGTGGAATGTTTTGGAAGCAAACCTGTGTGTCCCAACAGGAGCACTGAGCTAAGGAGGCAAAAGTGAGGACAGGACGCAAAAGACAAAATATCTTAGTTAGGTTAGTCATAAAGAAACAACACTAAAGCAGAGAAATAAAAAAATCTGTGGCTCTACTGCCAGAATCGTGAATCCGGATCAGAACCCGAACCACAAAACCAAGTCCAAGTCGTAAACAAGAACGGCACAGCTGTTTACATTCCTGCGTTCAGACTGTTTTTAGACAGCAGCACAGATGCAATGTGAATTAATGTAACATTTGCATAAACTGGATGACCTGGAAAATGTCATGAGTTTCGAAGTTGAACTGGATGCCCGATTACACTAATGAAACTTTAAAACTCCTGGTCATGTTGTCTTTGCATTCCTCCAAGCTAAGAGAGACAGACAGCGAGAGTGAGACGGGAAAGAAAGAGACTCAAGAGAGAGGGACTGAGAAAGAGAGAAATATAGAGACAGAAAGAGAGAGGAGTAGGGCAGCTGGTGCTGAGGCCCTGTGTTGATTATGACTTTCAAAGTGGCACACAAGTGAACAACAAAAACTAAAATTCACAAATAAAAAGCAAAAGAATAGAAGTGTAGGATTAAGGAATGGGTCATAAATCATCCTGCAACATTGCTTTAAATTATGTAAAGTTTTTATTAGTAGTATTAACTCAAATTAAGTATATTACAAATTAAATTATGGTGTTGCAATTGCACTGCAACTAATGTACACACAGCCTACATGATGGTTCATAACAGCAAAGATTTTCAGAATAATCACTGAACGATAATTGAGGAAAATTGTTTGCTATAATTATGTTATAAATATAAATACGTTTCAAGCAAAGTGTTTTAAAATGTTTAATTAGACTTAATGAATGACAGAGTAATTTTCAAATATTTAATTTTGTTCCAATCTTAGTCAACTGCAGAGAGCGGGGTCAAAGCATCCTGGTGGAAATATAGCTTCTACCTGTCCATCCTTCACCTGCTTCACATGACATCAAACATCAATCTTTGTACAAAACAACAAAAAATAGCAGATAATTATCGATTCACCATCGAACTTCATCTTAATAAATTCTGTTAAAAAAATAATTAAATTCTATAACAATATTGGATATGAGAATACATTGTTCAGAATAAACATAAAAAAAAACACTGGTTGTTGTAGTTTCTATTCCTACAAAAACGCAATTAACTATATTACATAACTCCAATCACTCAGGAAATATAGCATACATGTCCCATGTGTGCCTCAATACTTACTTACAGAACTGTGCAACATTGTCAATAGCATCCAGATACCATGGAGATTGGTCACGACTTAGGTTTTATGTAGGACTGGGACTTTAGGTCCAGGATCATGTGATTTCCTGGAAGAAGCCGCCCTGGCCTCCCTCCTCTGCCCCTTAGTGGCCTCTGCTGGGCTATGTTTCCAGGAAAGGGGCCTGCTGGACAGGCTGTGAGAGCCCTACACAGGGAGAGATCGGCTCATTGAGAAAAACAAAAACACAGAGGGGAGGTGGGAAGACTCTCCCTCCTTACAGAAGGCTGCTGGCGCCATGACAGGAAAAAGTTCCCGCTGCCACAATGCAAAGAAAACCTGTCTGTCTGCTCTGGCCCTCTTTCTTAAAAACGTCACAGACCTTCCAGTCTGGAATATGCTTAACTCTTATACCAGTGATTGCTACAGGAAATGTAATGACACGATTGTTCATACCAGCATAATAATTCAAAAAATCCACAACATTAGCTGTGAATGGGAACTTGATGCATACAGAAGGGTAGCATTTGCATATGGAAGCAATAAAGAAGACATGAGGTTAAATAAAATCATCATGGTGGATCTACAGATAAAAACAATATAGTGATACATTTTCACAATATGTTAAAGTTCATGGCATTCCATGTTTGTTGTTGTAGACTGCAGTACTGGTACTTTTCAAACATTACCCTCAGTTTGAATCCACAGTGGCTCCCTGTGGCGGAGTTGAGGAATGCTAGACACATACATTATGAAACCATTTTTCCATGGTAGATGTCATTGACCACAACATAAAAAAATAAAAACATTTATTTGCATTTTTAACAATTTCAGGATGTAATTAATTCACTGAGTAAATAGATAATATTGACATTTACAGTGTACAGT
The DNA here is from genome assembly GCF_901001165.1 of Salmo trutta. Taxonomy (NCBI): domain Eukaryota; kingdom Metazoa; phylum Chordata; class Actinopteri; order Salmoniformes; family Salmonidae; genus Salmo; species Salmo trutta. Next base: position 10,024,295 of record NC_042986.1, on the reverse strand, counting down.
ACCATTTCACAATCCTTTTCTAAATTCCTCACAAATCAAAGTCCTAATATGATCATTAATATGGCAATTATCTTAAAATTCAATACATACAAAAGTGAAATAATTAATGAAATGCACCATAATAAATGTTATTTAATTAATGCATATTCCTTCAATAACAATTGTCATAAAGGCAAATATCATTACAGAACATTAGTCATTTCAAAATTGTAAACAAATCTTACAATCTGTACAGTAGCACCTTCAAATATCCCAAGGCTCCTCCCATAGCCTCACACACAAACACACATGCAGGAAGGAAGCATGCTCAGGAGTCAAACTCTGGCTGCTGCTCTATCAGAACCGTGGTGTCGTCCCTGGCCCTGCATGTGACATCCAGACAGGACACACCTAGCGCTATCAGACATAACCACGTCTAGAGGGAGAGAGAGAGAGATGGAGAGAGTGGTGTGAGAGAGCCAGTACAACGTATAATCATTCTACTGCCAGGACCACATTCCTACACATACAACTGTCCTCACACAAAGTTTGTTCAAAGTTTAAAGGCCCAGTGGAGACAAAAATGTAATTTGCCTATGTTTTATATATATTTTCACACTATAAGGTTGGAATAATACTGTGAAAATTATGATAGTTCCCTTTAAGTGTAAGAGCTGTATGAAAACACTGCCTGAAATTTCAGCCTGTTGTAGTTGGATGGAGTTTTGGCCTGCCTGGTGACATCATGAGGCAGTAAATTAGTTAATAGACCAATAAGAAAGAAATCTAAACCTCTCTCCCAATAACAGCTAGTTTTCCATTTCCCCCTCCCCACTCAGACCACTCCCAGACAGTCATAGCAAAATTCTTGCTCGAGAAATTGCTCTCTGCTGAGAAGCTATTTTTGTTTAGTTTTGACAATTTCAATTGAAAACAATCACGGTAAAGTACTTACTTGGCACCCAGAAATGATTTGATGTTGAGATAAAAACAGCTGCATTGGACCTTTAATAACTGGCTCAGTGGTTGAAGTTTAAAGTGGTCCTCCAAATAACACTTTTGGTTTGGTATGCTTCGCAAAGACATGGAAACATGACCACACAAAAAGCTATATAAAGAATAAACAGCATTAATTTAAAAAATAAAAATACTTACCAGGTAACCCACAAATCCCAAATAGGCTATGCAGAGAAAAGCAGCCAACACATACAGCCACACACTGTTCAGAGAGGTCACATAGATGACTACAAAGTACATGTTGATACAACACACCAACAAGATCACAACTCCTCCCCCAATCTTCCAAAATCTGAAAGGAGAATGGCGATAGTAACAGAAGTCAGTTGCATAAAAAAAGTGTAATCTCATATCATATGTTATGTCAAATGTAATGTACCTCAAATGTTATAGTTTTCACTATAATTGTGGTATACTTACAATCCATTGGCAAATTCACTCATGAGGGAGGATAAACTGGTGAAAGTGAGGATGGGAATCAAAGCAAACGGCAGCTGTGAGTGGGAGAGAAAGAAAGCAGCCATGAGAAGGGGTCTCACTTGAAGTTGACAATCCACAATAGATGCTTCAACTATTAACCAACTAGTCTGTTGAAATGCAACAGCTTGCCTGGGGTCGACCTGGGGACATGAAGTTAGGTTAGATTGTGGTTGAGGCTAGGTTTACGGTTGAACCAGGATGTGGACATGAAGCTAGGGTTGGGGTTAGGGTTGTGGATAGGTTTAGGGTTGAACCGGGATGTTAATGTGAAGCTAGGGTTAGGGTTGTGTGTTAGTGTTGAACTGGGATGTGGACATTAAACTAGGGTTAAGGTTAGTGGATTTGCATGCACTGCCGTCTGACCTGACTCGCCCGGTTAAATAAAGGTGAAACAAATAAATAACCTGCATGCTCTGCAGCACGTTCAAGAAGTCGTTCATGCCCGTCAGGTGGGTGACGTCCTGGAAGATGGCCACCAGCAGGGTGGGCGTGATGGCGATGGAGCGGGTCAGCAACACCCGGGAGAAACGGGACCAGCGCAGGTTCAAAAAGCCCTGTAGGGACGGAACGGGTTCAAGATCTGTGACTTTCATTGAGCTAATGTAGGGTTTTATATGACGTCTGTGGTGTGTTTGTGATGACAGAGCTTAGCCACTGTCATTTTAACTTCTTACCATCACAAACACACCACAGCCTATCTGACTGCTATCCTTCAGTCAGAGAGACAGCTAAAGCAATTAGCAGATCCAAAAAAAATCGAATTGATCCAGGGGTTGACTCAAAATCGATCTCATCTTTCAATTGAATTGACCATGAATGAATGTGTTCTTGCACACACCTCCATGACAAACTGTCCTGAGTAGGTCCCAGTCATGGTTGAACTCTGACCTGCTGCCAGGATTCCCACGGCCCAGATATAGAGTGCTGCAGGGCCGAAGATACAGCCCAGAACCACTCCCTGTAATGATAGGGGTAACATTCAGTGTTGTGTCAGGAAAACACCTAGCCCAACAGCAGAGTCATAAACAAGACCTGGGAGTATGGTAATGCAAGACTAGGTATACTGAACAAAAATATAAAACGCAACATGCAACAACTTCAAAGATTTTACAGAGTTACAGTTAATATAAGGAAATCATTCAATTGAAATAAATTCATTAGACCCTAATATAAGGATTTCACATGACTGGGCATAGGCCCACCCACTTGGGAGCCAGGTCCAACCACTGGGGAGCCAGGTCCAACCAATCAGAATGAGTTTTCCCCACAAAAGGGCTTTATTCGAGACAGAAATACTCCTCAGCAGCACCCCACCTCCTCAAACAATTCCGCAGGTGAAGAAGCCGGATGTGGAGGTCCTGGGCTGGCATGGTTACACTTGGTCTGCGGTTGTGAAACCGGTTGGACATACTGCCAAATTCTCTAAAACGACGTTGGACATTCCTGCAGTCAGCATGCCAATTGCACACTCCCTCAAAACTTGAGACATCTGTGGCATTGTGTTGTGTGACAAAACTGCACATTTTAGAGTAGCCTTTTATTATCCCCAGCACAAGGTGCACCTGTGTAATGATCATGCTCTTTAATCAGTTTAATGATATGCCACACCGGTCTGGTGGATGGATTATCTTGGCAAAGGAGAAATGCTCACTACCAGGGATGTAAACATATTTGTGCACAAAATGTGAGAGAAATAAGCTTTTTGTGCATATGGAACATTTCTAGGATCTTTTATTTCAGCTGAAAAAACATGGGACCAACACTTTACAAGCTGCGCTTATATTTTTGTTCAGTATAATTTCCTATGATCATTGTTTTGCCAAATACTGTCACCCAGCACAACAGATCTGGGACCAAGCTAGAATAACAGGGGAAAAACAAAATGGTGGCATTCAGCCTGAGGATGAAAGTGCAGCCTTACGCCTTTGTAGATGTCCACCTGCAGTGTCTCATTGTTCAAGGGGAACAGATCTAGGTGAAGAATACCAGTTGCATTACAGATGTCATGCTGAAATGAAGAGCAATAAGACATGTTGTTAAGAACGACAAAAACAACAGTGGCTACTAGCAGCAACTCATTGTTCATGTTTTGCACAATCCAATGATTAGTTCCTTAGTTCCATACAGAGTAGCTACATACGCACCACTTCAATGTTTGTGCGTCCATAAACAGCCTCAGCGAAGACAGCCACCACAAATACGTTGATGAGGAAAGAGAGGAAGAGTGCAATGGTCGACTCAATGAAGAAGTATTTGTTGGCCTCCTTGAGCTCCTTCTTACTGGAACGATCAATCTGTCGAGACTGAGCATTGTCCAACAGAATCAAACTTAGACAGAAAGGAATTCCACAATCACTACCATTCTACGGTCATCAATGGACACACTACAACAGTTTCTTGATTGTCAATATCTCCACTAAATCATTATTACAGTATAAAACGTTGCAAGGCTATACAACAGTGATGGTGTAATTGTGATTGAGTGGAAAAATATCGAATATCATTCTAAAATAGAGCCACTGTGGTCTTCCATGGCTACCTTGACGAGGGCAGAGTGCAGGTAGATATTGTGGGGCATTATGACAGCCCCTACGATGCCCACAGCCTGCTCCAGCTGCACAGGACCACAGCCTTCACAGTACGGCATAAACATCCCCTTGAGCAGCTCCCCCTGGTCCGGACGCACCATCACATACTGGGAGGAAAAGAGGTCAGAGGTCACCACAACCTTCATCTACATTAGACCATCACATACTGAGAGGGAGAATGCTTGTCCACTCAGAGAGTACAGGTATGACTGCTACAAGGCAGGCAGCCTACATGTACAGGGTACATCCACAATTCCTATTCCTCCACAAAAGAATCGAAAGGACAGTCAAGCCTTGTGTACCTCATATCCAAAGGTGATGGCCATGATTGTAATAAGGACCCCAAAAAAGGCCTCAAGTTTCCTCAGACCATACTTGTCCAGGAAGAGGAACACAAATGTGTCGATGATGGTGATGAGAACACCCCCCCACAAAGGTATCCTGTAGACACAGGACGTAACAAATAATTTAGGGTACCAATAGCACTATACTCCATATTCTGTAATAGCCTACAGTCAGTCAGTACTGTCGTCTACCTGCCAGAGGAGAGGAGGTTGAATGCAATGGCACAGCCTATGACCTCCTGCATGTCGGAACCTATAATGGCCAGCTCCACCATCAACCAGAGGACAATGCGTGGCACCTATGCAGAAGAGAAAAACATGAATTGAACAACATTCTGAAACATTTGACGTCCAATACAAAGCAACAGTTGTAGACTAGTACAAAAAAAAGTAATTTATGATGAGCAACTGTATTAAAGGCTGTGGAAGAATTTGATTTAGTTCATTCAATATTGGTCGGGTTTCTCAAGAGAGCGTGAGCGACAAAAAGGGAGACTCACAGTGGGGTACTGGCGGTTGCAGACTTCTGCCAGGTGCATCCCAGTGACCACACCCAGCCTGGCTGCCAGCCTCTGTAACAGCAGACCAATGATGGTGGCTCCCAGAAGAACCCACAACAGCTGGATACATGGGAGGAGAACAGAGATGTCATCCATCTGTGATACACAAACGTTTCTAATCATAACGCAACATTTTTCCGAATTTGTTCTTTAAAGGCAGATTTCCCTGACCCAGATTAAGTCTACTCCTCTGTCCAAAAATGATGCAGAACAGCTAGTCAAATACGTCAGCTATAATCCTGACCTGAATCTTGACCCCCCCCCAAAAAAATGTTTGGGGGGGATCATATTACTACAGTGCTAGCTCTCTCTCAGTGTTGTGACGTGTTGCTGCCTTGCTATGTTGTTGTCTTAGGTCTCTCTTTATGTAGTGTTGTCTCTCTTGTTGTGATGTGTATTTTGTCCTATATTTATATTATCCCAGGCCCCCGTCCCCGCAGTAGGCCTTTTGGTAGGCCGTCAACATAAATAACAATTTGTTCTTAACTGACTTGCCTAGTTAAATAAAAGGTTAAATAAAATAATTTTTAAAAGGCTTTATTAAATTAATTTGATTTAAATTTGCCTAGTGTAAATTGCACTTTTTGAAGAGGGATTTTCCATTGAGCTTGCTTTTTAGTCCAGGGATATGCTTAATCTGGTCTGGGAAACTAGCCTTTCGGGTTTGAATACAACGTTGAATCTTCATGTACCTTGAATCCTGCTTTAGCACCTGACTGCAGGTCTGACTCTATATTTCCTGGGTCTAGGTAGGCGATGCTCATCAGGAATCCTGGTCCTGTGAAGGCCCATAGCTTACGGAAACTGAACCACATCTAAACCAGGAGAGAGGAATAAGGGTTTAAACATTTATTGCTCCAAAACAATTTTCAAAATGTAAAGTATATATTCTGATGCACTTTTGAGGCCCTTTGCTCCACTATGAGCTAAAAGTAATACATCAAAGTCAAATAAGCCAAGTCTATTCACTGTGAACAGACCAGCAAATCATAGTACAATTGGGATTCTAAGAGAGACAGTCTGAGACCTTTCTCTCTCATACCTGACTGTCATCATCTGGAATGGGGACCTTATGGTGAAAATAGGTACTAGATAGATCAGTTCCCCCATTCTGGCCCTCTGGAAAGACAGATGGGGCTCCTCGCTGTGTCTGTGTGGTCTCAACTCCTTTCCCCTGTGCCATGTCTTCTGAAATAAGAGACACGGTGAGATACACTCATTAACATAGCTGAACAACTCGGTCAAACCAGTTCAGGCTATTACATCAGGTCACAGAACGTGCACAATTTTATTTCACAACTGCACAACTTTTACAGCGCAGTAATGTCATCAAGGAAGTATTACATTTGCTTCCTTCCTGCCCATACAGCTGAGCAGGCAAGTATGAACTCAGTGGTGCCTATAGTAAACTGTATCATAGGTGAAATCCAACCATGCTGATTGCAATAAATATAATCCAGTCATATAGATTTGATTGCAAGAACAAACACAGTACAACATTGACAAGCACAAGCCGATCTGAAAGTTATTTGAGCCAGCAGCAAGAAAGTACTTTTATAACACTCAACTTTGACTGGCTGTTTCAGTGGCAGTCCAAAGGACACCACTCAAAGGTTTGCTTGCTGTGTGATACACACTACCAGTCAAAAGTTGACACACCAACTCATTCATAGGTTATTTGTTTATTTTTTTACATTGTAGAATAATAGTGAAGACATCAAAACTATGAAATAACACATATGGAATCATGTAGTAACCAAACAAGTGTTAAACAAATCAAAATATATTTTAGATTCTTCAAAAGTAACCACCCTTTGCCTTGATGACAGCTTTGCACACTCTTGGCATTCTCTCAACCAGCTTCATGAGGAATGCTTTTCCAACAGTCTTGAAGGAGTTCCCACATATGCTGAAAACTTTTTGGCTGCTTTTCCTTCACTCTGCGGTCAAACATCCCAAACCATCTCAATTATGTTGAGGTTGGGTGACTGTGGAGGCCAGGTCATCTGATGCAGCACTCCTTCATTCTCTTTGGTCAAATAGCCCTTACACAGCCTGGAGGTGCGTTTTGGGTCATTGTCCTGTTGAAAAACAAATGGTAGTCCCAGATGGGATGCGTATCACTGCAGAATGCTGTGGTAGCCATACTGGTTAAGTGTGCCTTGAATTCTAAATAAATCACAGACAAAGCACCCCCACACCTCCTCCTTCTTCTTGGCCCAAGCAAGTCTTTTCTTATTGGTGTCCTTTAGTAGTGGTCTCTTTGCAGCAATTCGACCATGAAGGCCTGACTCATGTGTCTGTTACTTGAACTCTGTGAAGCATTTATTTGGGCTGCAATCTGAGGTGCAATTAACTCTAATGAACTTATCCTCTGCAGCAGAGGTAACTCTGGGCCTTCCTTTCCTGTGGTGGTCCTCATGAGAGCCAGTTTCATCACAGCGCTTAATGGTTTTTGCAACTGCACTTTTTACAGACCTTCATGTCTTAAAGTAATGATGGACTGTCGTTTCTCTTTGCTTATTTGAGCTGTTCTTTCCATAATATGGACTTGGTCTTTTACCAAATAGGGCTATCTTCTGTATATCATCCCGACCTTGTCACAACACAACTGATTGGCTCAAACGCATTAAGAAGGAAAGAAATTCCACAAATTAACATTTAACAAGGCACACCTGTTAATTGAAATGTATTCCAGATAACTACCTCATGATGCTGGTTGAGAGAATGCCAAAAATGTGCAAAGCTGTCATCAAGGCAAATGGTGGCTACTTTGAAGAATCTCAAATTTAAAATATATTTTGATTTGTTTAACACTTTTTTGGTTACTACATGATTCCATGTGTTATTTCACAGTTTTGAAGTCTTCACTATTATTCTACAATGTAGAAAATAGTAAAAAAAAAATAAAAAAATTTAATTAGTAGGTGTCCAAACTTTTGACTGGTACTGTATATCTCAAAAACTGGACTGTAAGCAAGCAAAGCAAGTTTATTTTCTGTAACATGTAGCCTACTTACACAGTACGGTTTCTGAGATGTGTGTGCATGACAAACCGACCTCTGTGCAACCCGATTTCTTTTGGACTGCCATTGACACAACCAGTCAATGTAACAGAAATGAAGCGGTTTCTTCTCTGCTGCTCCTACCATAGAATACACTTTATACTGTTCTACTTCTATGGCTCCCTTACCTTCTCCATGCGTTGGCTCCTGGTCTGTAGGAATACTGGGAGGTAGTGAGGAGATGTGGATGTTCCCAGGATGGGGGGTTCTGTCTGAAAACAGTAACACATAGAGTTATAATTTAGGGTAGATTATGGTGTGGTAGGCTACACTCAAACCATTTTCACAAAAAGTATACTAGCCTAATGTACACAAAACTAATCCAACCCATGCAAAGAGAACTGGGACTTCTCACATAGGACTACTGTAAATTACAGGGTTTAGCTGACAAATGCCACCCACAAAACAATTGGACTGACTGAGTCAAATAAAAACGATTAACTTTTTTTTTACTTGATCAACAATTCATCAAATTATGATAACAATGAGTAAATATTGCCCTCAAACATGGTCACAATGGAAAATATTTGTTTTATACTTCGTACACTGAATAAGGAAAGAGCAAAAGAAGCATGCACTGAACATAGCATTAAGCACATTTTCTGTACAGTACTCTTCACATATTTTTTAAAAGTCCATTTATGTAACATATCAAATAGTGCCGCTAAGATCTGACACGTCTCCCTCGCAGCTGAATTAATGTATTTATTCCCCCTAGCGCTGAGATATTTCAGCTCTACTGTCACCTTACCTGTCGTCAGAAAAGATAACATTTTTGATGAACTGAAGCGCTTCATTCCTGTCTTCTTCAAAGCCAAAAGGTAGGTTACCTGTCCATTAACTAATAGGTCCTCATGGACGATATTGGTATGAGCATGCAGGTGCAGTCAGGTATTCAGGTAAATAATATGACTGACTTCCTGTTTTGGAATAGCCTACTTTGTGTGGCAATTGATGCCGCGTTCATATCATGTCGGACCTGGAGTGATCGGAGGGAACAACTTATCTACCTCGGAGGAACGACATGGGGAGGATCTCAATGGCATATTCCTCGCGTCCTCTCTCTCTCTTCTCGCCTAGTTCTCAAACCTTCTCCTCCTATGGGGTTTGAGAACGAGGCGAGAGGACCCAAAGAGTGTGCGATTGAGATTCTCCCATGGAGTGTTTCACGACAAGTGCTAATAGCTTGGTAGGAACACAATAACCATTTTATTTTCTTTTATAATATACATTTTATTTTATTTATATATTTTTTTAGCCCTTTTTCTCCCCAATTTCGTGGAATCCAATTGGTACAGTCATGGCCAAAAGTTTTGAGAATGACACAAATATTAATTTTCACAAAGTCTGTTGCCTCAGTTTGTATGATGGCAATTTGCATATACTCCAGAATGTTATGAAGAGTGATCAGCTGAATTGCAATTAATTGCAAAGTCCCTCTTTGCCATGCAAATGAACTGAATCCCCCAAAAACATTTCCACTGCATTTCAGCCCTGCCACAAAAGGACCAGCTGACAGTGATTCCCTCGTTAACACAGGTCATTGCTTTGCACAAAAAGGGCTTCACAGGCAAGGATATTGCTGCCAGTAAGATTGCAGAGAGCTTGTTCAGGAATAGCAGCAGGCAGGTGTGAGTGCATCTGCACGCACAGTGAGGCGAGGACTTTTGGAGGATGGCCTGGTGTCAAGAAGGACAGCAAAGAAGCCACTTCTCTCCAGGAAAAACATCAGGGACAGACTGATATTCTGCAAAAGGTACAGGGAATGGACTGCTGAGGACCAGGGTAAAGTCATTTTCTCTGATGAATCCCCTTTCCGATTGTTTGGGGCATCCGGAAAAAAACCTTGTCCGGAGAAGACAAGGTGAGCGCTACCATCAGTCCTGTGTCATGTCAACAGTAAAGCATCCTGAGACCATTCATGTGTGGGGTTGCTTCTCAGCCAAGGGAGTGGGCTCACTCACAATTTTGCCTAAGAACACAGCCCTGAATAAAGAATGGTACCAACACATCCTCTGAGAGCAACTTCTCCCAACCATCCAGGAACAGTTTGTTGACGAACAATGCCTTTTCCAGCATTATGGAGCACCTTGCCATATGGCAAAAGTGATAACTAAGTGGCTCGGGGAACAAAACATCGATATTTTGGGTCCATGGCCAGGAAACTCCCCAGACTTTAATCCCATTGAGAACTTGTGGTCAATCCTCAAGAGACGGGTGGACAAACAAAAACACACAAATTCTGACAAACTCCAAGCATTGATTATGCAAGAATAGGCTGCCATCAGTCAGGTTACAATCTTGTCCCATCGCTACCGAAACACAACCCAGCCAAGCCGCACTGCTTCTTGACACAACGTCCACTTAACCCGGAAGCCAGCCGCACCAGGAGTAAACACCTGGCGACCACGTCGTGCATTGCGTTGCTGCAGCCGGCCACGACCGGCCCGCCACAGGAGTCGCTAGTGCGCGATGGGACAGGAACATCCCTACCAACAGAGCCTGGACTCGAACCAGGATCTCTAGTGGCACAGCTAGAGCTGTGAAGCAGTGCCATAGATCACTGAGCCACTCGGGAGGCCCCCCCAAAAACCATTCTAACCATTGACAGCCGAAATGGCCCTTCAAATCTGGGATCCTTGGGACGTCCCCACCCCCCATTGAAGTTGGGTTAAGGTTAGGGTTAGGTAAGGGTTATGGTTAAAGGGGCTACATCCATTTTTGGACTTCTGAATTTATGAAATTGTACCCATTGATTCTTGAAGAATATAACTTGTAAATGCCTCATGCCCACCTGCCACAGCAGACACTGCCAGTACTCAATTACAGTTGCTACTGTGGGTCTCTCTACTCTGGAACTCTCTACTCTCTACTCTGGAACTCTCTACTCTCTACTCTGGGACTCTCTACTCTCTACTCTGGAACTCTCTACCCTCTACTCTGGAACTCTCTACTCTGGAACTCTCTACTCTGGGACTCTCTACTCTCTACTCTGGGACTCTCTACTCTCTACTCTGGAACTCTTTACCCTCTACTCTGGAACTCTCGACTCTGGAACTCTCTACTCTCTACTATGGAACTATACTCTCTACTCTGGAGCAAATATATAAACAGTGTATTGCCAAAAAACACTCAACAACTTCAAAAATACACTCTGAACTGTCCAATGAACCAAACTAACTAAAGAATCCCACAGTACCCAAACATCCTCTCTCTGTTCTAAGCTGACGTATGGAATTGTTTTATGATGATCATACCATGGATCATTTAGCTATTGATTTACAATTTTAGGACCACTTTAGGTAAATAAATGATCTGGCCTTTACTACTATACCCCATAGAAATGCATGAATAACACATTCATAAATGGTAAAAAAGACAGTCAGGAAATATATCATAAGGAATAAAGTTTTGAAGTATCTGTCCTATATCTCTAAGATATAAGAAAACGCAGAAGAAGAAAAAAAATACGTAAATTATATATACAGTACCAGGCAAAAGTTTGGACACACCTACTCATTCCAGGTTTTTTGTTGTTGTTTTTGTTTTTTTACTATTTTCTACATTGTAGAATAATAGTTAAGACATCAAAACTATGAAATAACACATATGCAATCATGTAGTAACCAAAAAAGTGTTAAACAAACAAACACTTGGCATTCTCTCAACCAGCTTCATGAGGAATGCTTTTCCAACACTCTTGAAGGAGTTCCCACATATGCTGAGCACTTGTTTGCTGCTTTTCCTTCACTCTGCGATCCAACTCATCCCAAACCATCTCAATTGGGTTGAGGTCAAGTGACTGTGAAGGCCAGGTCATCTGATGCAGCACTCCATCACTCTCCTTTCTCAAATAGTGTGCAAAACTGTCATCAAGGCAAAAGGTGTCTACTGTAAAAAATCTAAAATCTAAAATATATTTAGGTTTGTTTAACACTTTTTTTTGGTTACTACATGATACCATATGTGTTATTTCATAGTTTTGATGTCTTCACAATTGTTCTACAATGTAGAAAATATTAAAAATAAAGAAAAATGAGTAGGTGTGTCCAAACTTTTGACTGGTGCAGTATATATAATTTATGTATTTAATTTTTTAAGCATAAAATTACCTCCATATTTCCATATTTAAAAAGAAAACGGTACCGGTTACCTTCAGACGTGTCCTGTGACACTTGTGGGGGTCGTAGAGCAAAACAGAGAATCTCCCCTTTCCACAGTGGGGTCACATTAGTTCATTGCCCAAACGGTTTGGACGCTACAAACAGAAATTGGCACATCAACAGTACCGACTTCAGATGACTCCAGTGGGGTGGATTGAGACGCAGCCCACGCAAAAACAAAACAACATATCTCTAGCTTAAGCTGATGGATTTTTATGGGGATTTTCTTATTATGTTACTTAGATTACCGCACCGGTGCATCAAAAGACTCTAGGGGGTTTTAAGGAACATTTTTCAACAGAATCAGCAAAATGAATACACTCCTGATAACCTGCACACACAGTTGGCTTTCATAGCAGCCACATACAAACAGAATCATCACTTTGCTCATTGTATAATACCTTTTCGCATCTAATTTTAACATATTGTCCCATGTGCATTGTGTAATTTATCTCTGGTCCCTAACTAGCCCCTAACTACCACAGGCATTACAATCGGGTCACGTGCACCTGCACTCCATATTGATGATTACTTGTGTGTTGCCAGCTGTGGGCATGTGGGCAGGATTGAAACAAACCCAACCTTAATTTATGTTGTGATGCAGCCATGACAATAAGTCTCACAAAACTCAGTTTTGGACGAGACTGACTTTATAACCAAAATTATCCTATTTAAACTTTGTAGTCAATTTTGACAGAAGAATTGTCACGTCCTGACCAGTAAAAGGGGTTGTTTGTTATTGTAGTTTGGTTAGGGCGTGGCAGGGGGTGTTTGTTTAGTGTGTTTCGGGGTTTTTGGTTTATGTTCTATGTTTTCTATTTCTATGTGGTTTTTCTAGGTTTTCTATTTCTATGTTGGTTTTGGAACGACCTTCAATTAGAGGCAGCTGGTTGTCGTTGTCTCTAATTGGAGGCCATATTTAAGTGGGTTAGTTTTCTCTTGTGTTTGTGGGTGGTTGTTTCCGTGTATAGTCTGAGCACTGTACAGGACTGTTTTCGTTGTTTGTTTTGTATGAGTATTTTTTCCTTTCTTTATTAAATAAGAAGATGAGCAATTTAACCGCTGCATATTGGTCCAATGATTTCTCCTCCTCAGACGACGAACTTTGACAAGAATAAATGTTTCTGACTCTAATTGATCCCACATAGGCTGTTTTCTAAATGAGAAGTTAGTTTTTAAGGGCAGTTGCTCTTTAAAGTTACTGTATACTGACTTGACCAGGGCGACTCAACTGTAAAGAAAAATTAAAGTGTCCGCATAACAGCGCAACACAACTCCAAACATGTCAGATAAAAAGCTACATAGCTACAATTAAATTGTTTCTCCAATTTCATAATGGGCAGTTTTTTACAAATAGTTACATAGAATATTAGTCAGTTCTACCACCTCAACATTGCTAATTTTGATCAGGGTTAAATATAATGTAGTAAACTTCAGCTTCAGTCCAGAGAAGATATGTGCTTCAGTCAGAAAAACATTCTCTCATCTTTTCGGTCTCAGCTAGCTAGCCAGCCATCTATTTATAGAAACGAAACCCATCAAATACACTCGCTGGAAATAAACACTTTTCCTAATATCATGATTTATATCAACATCCTTAGCTTGCTCATTTACTAAATGTACTGTTACCCAATAGCACCCAATAGTTTAAGGATGCTGAGCGCTAACGCTAGCCTATTTTGTATTTATTATGAATGCCAAGGCAGCAGCTACTCTTCCTTGGGACTAGAAAAATTAAGGCAGTTATATACAATTAAAAAACAGATTTTACAACCCATTAAGTGTGTACCCTCAGGCCACTACTCTACTACCACATATCTACAACATAAAATCGATGTGTACGTGTGTGTATAGTGAATTTGTTATCGTGTGTGTGTCTATACCTGTGTCTCTTCACAGTCCCTGCTGTTCCATAATGTGTATTTGTATCTGTGTTTTAAATCAGATTTCCCTGCTTGCATGACTTACTTGATATGGAATAGAGTTCCATGTAGTCATAGCTCTATGTAGTACTGTGCGCCTCCCATAATCTGTTCTGGACTTCGGGACTATGAAGAGATCTCTGGTGGCATGTCTTGTGGGGTATGCATGGGTATCATGGGTATCATGGGTACGCCTTTGCTTACAGTTCTCTGCTGCCAATGACTGGAATGAATTGCAAAAATCACTGAAGCTGGAGTCATATCTCCCTCTCTAACTTTAAGCATCAGCTGTCAGAGCAGCTTACCGATCACTGTACCTGTACACAGCCAATCTGTAAATAGCACACCCAACTACCTCATCCCCATATTATTACTTACCCTCTTGCTCTTTTGCACCCCAGTATCTCTACTTGCACATCATCATCTGCACATCTATAACTCCAGTGTTAATGCTAAATTGTAATTATTTCACCTCTATGGCCTATTTATTGCCTTCCTCCCTACTCTTCTACATTTGCACACACTGTACATAGATTTAAAAAAATACAAATAAAAATGTGTTATTGACTGTACATTTGTTTATGTGTAACTCTGTATTGTTGTTTTTGTCGTACTGCTTTGCTTTATCTTGGCCAGCTCGCAGTTGTAAATGAGAACTTGTTCTCAACTGGCCTACCTGGTTAAATAAAGGTGAAATAAAAACAAATTAAAATTAAAATCTGAGCTGTGTTTTAGTAGTTTAAACTGACAGCTCGGTGCATTCAACATGTCAATACTTCTCACAAATACAAGTAGTGATGAAATCAAACTTTGAGCCAGGAGAGATTGACATGCATATGATTAATGTTAGCTCTCTGTTTACATTTACGGGCCATCCATGCTGCCCTGCTCTGGGCCAATTGTAATTTTCCTAAGTCACTCTATGTGGCACATGACCACACGACTGGACAGTAGTCCAGGTGTGACAAAACTAGGACCTGGAGGACCTGCCTCATTGATAGGGCTGTTAAGGCTAACCCTAACCCTTTATAATGGACAGACCTCTCCCCGTTTTAGCTACTGTTGCATCAACATGTTTTGACCATGATAGTTTACAATCCAGGGTTACTCCAAACAGTATAGTCTCCTCAATTTGTTCAATTTCTACATTATTCATTTCAAGATTAGTTGAGGTTTAGGGTTAAGTGAATGATTTGTCCCAAATGCAACGCGTTTAGTTTAGGAAAAATGTAGGACTAACTTATTCCTTGTCACCCATAATGAAACTGACTGCAGCTCTTTGTTAAGTGTTGCAGTGATTTCACTTGCTGTAGTAGCTGGTGTGTATAGTGTTGAGTCATCAGCATAGATAGACACACAGACTTTACTCAGAGCCAGTGGCAGGCCATTAGTAAAGATTGAAAAAAGTAAGGAGCCTAGACAGCTGCCCTGGGAAATGCCTGACTCTACCTGGATTATGTTGGAGAGGCTTCCATTAAAGAACACTCCCAGTGTTCTGTTAGACTCTCAATCCACAATATAGCAGGGTATGTTTTATTTATTTTATTTCACCTTTATTTAACCAGGTAGGCTAGTTGAGAACAAGTTCTCATTTGCAACTGCGACCTGGCCAAGATAAAGCAAAGCAGTTCGACACATACAACAACACAGAGTTACACATGGAATAAACAAACATACAATCAATAATACAGTAGAAAAATCTAGATACAGCATGTGCAAATGAGGTAGGATAAGGCAATAAATAGGCCATGGTGGCGAAGTAATTACAATATAGCAATTAAACACTGGAATGGTAGAATGTGCAGAAGATTAATGTGCAAGTAGAGATACAGGGGTGCAAAGGAGCAAGATAAATAAATAAATACAGTATGGGGATGAGGTAGATTGGATGGGCTATTTACAGATGAGCTATGTACAGGTGCAGAGATCTGTGAGCTGGTGCTTAAAGCTAGTGAGAGAGGTAAGAGTCTCCAGCTTGAGTGATTTTTGCAGTTCGTTCCAATCATTGGCAGCAGTGAACTGTAAGGAGAGGCGGCCAAAGGAAGAATTGGCTTTGGGGGTGACCAGTGAGATATACCTGCTGGAGCGTGTGCTACGGGTGGGTGCTGCTATGGTGACCAGTGAGCTGAGATAAGGTGGGGCTTTACCTAGCAGAGACTTGTAGATGACCTGGAGCCAGTGGGATTGGCGACGAGTATGAAGCAAGGGCCAGCCAAAGAGAGCGTACAGGTCGCAGTGGTTGCTAGTATATGGGGCTTTGGTGATAAACAGATGGCACTGTGATAGACTGCATCCAATTTGTTGAGTAGAGTGTTGGAGGCTATTTTGTAAATGACATCGCCGAAGTCGAGGATCAGTAGGATAGACAGTTTTACGAGGGTATGTTTGGCAGCGTGAGTGAAGGAGGCTTTGTTGCGAAATAGGAAGCCGATTCTAGATTTAATTTTGGATTGGAGATGTTTAATGTAAGTCTGGAAGAAGAGTTTACAGTCTAACCAGACAGCTAAGTATTTGTAGTTGTCCACATATTCTAAGTCAGAACTGTCCAGAGTAGTAATGCTGGACGGGCGGGCAGGTGTGGGCAGCGATCGGTTGAAGAGCATGCATTTAGTTTTACTTGCATTTAAGAGCAGTTGGAGGCCACGGAAGGAGAGTTGTATGGCATTGAAGCTCATCTGGAGGTTAGTTACCACAGTGTCCAAAGAAGGGCCAGAGGTATATGGAACCCTGACCTGTTCACCGGACGTGCTTGTTGCACCCTCGACAACTACTATGATTATTATTATTTGACCATGCTGGTCATTTATGAACATTTTGACATCTTGACCATGTTCTGTTATAATATCCCCCCGGCACAGCCAGAAGAGGACTGGCCACCCCTCATAGCCTGGTTCCTCTCTAGGTTTCTTCCTGGGTTTTTGGCCTTTCTAGGGAGTTTTTCCTAGGGAGTTTTTCCTAGCCACCGTGCTTCTTTCACATGCATTGCTTGCTGTTTGGGGTTTTAGGCTGGGTTTCTGTACAGCACTTTGAGATTTCAGCTGATGTAAGAAGGGCTATATAAATAAATTTGATTTGATTTTGATTTGTATACAGAATGGTGTTGTCTGCATAGAGGTGGATCAAAGAATCACCAGCAGCAAGAGCGACATCATTGATGTATACAGAGAAGAGAGTCGGCCCGAGAATTGAACCCTGTGGCACCCCCATAGAGACTGCCAGAGGTCCGGACAACGGACCCTCCGATTTGACATACTGAACTCTATCGGAGAAGTAGTTGGTGAAACAGGCGAGGCAGTCATTTGAGAAACCAAGGCTGTTGAGTCCGCCAATAAGAATGTGGTGATTGACAGAGTCGAAAGCCTTGGCAAGGTCAATGAATACGGCTGCACAGTAATGTCTCTTATCGATGGCGGTTATGATATCGTTTAGGACCTTGAGCGTGGCTGAGGTGCACCAATGACCAGCTTCAGAGCTGGTTGCATAGCAGAGAAGGTACGGTGTTATTCGAAATGGTCGGTAATCTGTTTGTTAACTTGGCTTTCGAAGACCTTAGAAAGGCAGTGTAGAATAGATATAGGTCTGTAGCAGTTTGGGTCTAGAGTGTCTCCCCCTTTCAAGAGGGGGATGACCGCGGCAGCTTTCTAATCTATGGGAATCTCAGACGATACGAAAGAGAGGTTGAACAGGCTAGTAATAGGAGTTGCAACAATTTCGGCAGATAGTTTTAGAAAGAGAGGGTCTAGATTTTCAAGCCCGGCTGATTTGTAGGGTTCCAGATTTTGCAGCTCTTTCAGAACATCAACTATCTGGATTTGGGTGAAGGAGAAGTGGTGGAGGTTTGGGCCAGTTGCTGTGGGGAGCGCAGGGCTGTTGACCGGGGTAGGGGTAGCCAGGTGGAAAGCATGGCCAGCCGTAGAAAAATG
The DNA here is from genome assembly GCF_901001165.1 of Salmo trutta. Classification (NCBI taxonomy): domain Eukaryota; kingdom Metazoa; phylum Chordata; class Actinopteri; order Salmoniformes; family Salmonidae; genus Salmo; species Salmo trutta. Next base: position 10,006,254 of record NC_042986.1, on the reverse strand, counting down.
CTTATTGAAATTCTCAATTATAGTGGATTTATCAGTGGTAACAGTGTTTCCTAGCCTCAGTGCAGTGGGCAGCTGGGAGGAGGTGCTCTTATTCTCCATGGACTTTACAGTGTCCCAGAACCTTTTTGAGTTTGTGCTACAGGATGCAAATTTTTGCTTGAAAAAGCTAGCCTTAGATTTCCTAACTGCCTGTGTATATTTGTTCCTAACTTCCCTGAAAAGTTGCATATCACAGGGGCTGTTCGATGCTAATGCAGAACGCTACAGGATGTTTTTGTGCTGGTCAAGGGCAGTCAGGTCTGGAGAGAACCTATCTGTTCCTGGTTCAACATTTTTTGAATGGGGCATGCTTATTTAAGATGGTGAGGAAGGCACTTTTAAAGAATAACCAGGCATCCTCTACTGATGGGATGAGGTCAATATCCTTCCAGGATACCCGGCCAGGTCGATTAGAAAGGCCTGCTTGCTGAAGTGTTTTAGGGAGCGTTTGACAGTGATGAGGGGTGGTCATTTGACTGCAGACTCATTACGGATGCAGGCAATGAGGCAGTGATCGCTGAGATCTTGGTTGAAAACAGCAAAGGTGTATTTGGAGGGCAAGTTGGTTAGGATGATATCTATGAGGGTCCCCGTGTTTACGGATTTGGGGTTGTACCTGGTGGGTTCATTGATAATTTGTGTGAGATTGAGGGCATCAAGCTTAGATTGTAGGATGCCCGGGGTGTTAAGCATGTCACAGTTTAGGTCACCTAGCAGCACGAGCTCTGAAGATTGATGGGGGGCAATCATACACATATGATGCATGTAAAGCCATAACACATACGTTTTATGATCAATTTCTCTCAGCCAATCAGCCATTTGTGTAAGTGACGTACATGTGAAATGCCCTTCCCTTAAAGCGTGCTGAATTATTTATTTATTTTTTAAATCGCTTTGGTACTATTTTCACAAGTACGTGGTACATTTTCACAAATCTTGGTACAAAGCTAATCCAATCGCAAACAATGCAAGATACTAGTTTCAAATCGCCCTTAGAAATGCTGAAAGTAATATGCTACAGTACTGTAAATTACAGTAGATCACATTATGCAATACACTTACATAACCCAACAATTTTCTGAAAATCTATCATTTCAATAGTATCTATCTAATATGTAATCAAAGGTGTGATCAATGAAGACATCCTCTACAATCATTCATGCAATTATATCTGAAAAATAAAGCATTTTTTTGTTAGGTGTACTGTCTAATAAAATGTAAAATTAAATTAATCAAATTAAATGAATTAAAATAAAACATTTAGCACGCATTAATTTGCATCAAGCCCGTCTTGAGCATTTGGCCATAAATTCTCATCCACATCACAGTAAAAGTCCTCATTGTTCATGCACTGCAGGAAAAACCTTTTGGCATGGCGAATCTAATCTTCATTGAAGTCATCGCATGCCTCATCCATGGCCAGAAGGAAGGTGGCACACTCATGGGGATGGCAATCGTACACCTTCCATCTCCATGCTGAAAGGAGAGTATCGGAGCAGGTATAGGGTCACGAATCGGGGATGGGCCCACACAATGACATAGGTGACCCCGTCACCTTGACAGGCTTGCTCAATTTCATTGAGAAACACAATGAGGTGTGCAGCGTTATAGGATCCAAGTAATGCCCTACACGTCCTACCACACCATCTTCAGAGATAGCGGCACTTGGGCGGTCGCCCGTTGGCCGATGAGGTTTTCGCCCACAGCGCTGAGTTTTGGCCAGGTTGAAGCCCGCTTCATCAATAAAGATATACTTGTGATGGTTCACAGCAGCATCAAGCACAATCACCCACTAAAAATATATTTTGGTTAGTTATTTTTACAGTATAGTTCCAATATGATATTGTGAAGTATCATGTGCATCAAATAGTAAAAGTAATACAGTATAATAGTGTTGTACCTGAACATACTCGGCCTGCAGTTGTTTCACCCGGTCGTTGTTTCTCTCAAAAGGCACCAGGTCAATGTGTTTCATAGATATCTGGTGCCTCTTTAAAAGGCGGGTGATTGTTGGTAGGCTGATGGATGCCACATTGGCAAAGGTGTCATCGTTCTCCTCAATGCCTGCTTTATTTCGGACAGCCGAATGTTATTCCTGGCCCGGACCAGTTCCACCACTGCCCACTCCTGCTGGTCGGACAGCACACGGCCACGGGCACCACCATGGGGTGTTCTGTCAATTCAGAGGGTAGAACAGAGTATACTTTCAATAGATCATACTGTATGAATATTGTAAAATGTGTTGTGAATTTACATGCATTACAATATGTAATTTACAGTAAATGTAATGGTAAAGCATAGTGCATATCCTGCAGGCTTACCAGTTTTCTTGCCGAAATGTTCTCATGATCGAATTAACAGTTGATCTTTTCATATTGGGGTGAACTAATCTGACAGCCTCTGCCATGGTAAGGCCTCAGACCACATGATCAACAACGATGGCCCAGACTTCATTAGACACAACAGTTCCCTGTAGTCTGCCTCCCTCTCTCTGATGTCCACCTCTTTGAAGGGGCCAATGCCCACCTCTTTGATCGAGCCCACGCCCACCTCTTTGATGGGGCCCACGCCCACCTCTTTGATCTCTCTGACGGGGCCCATGCCCACCTCTCTGACGGGGCCCATGCCCACCTCTCTGACAGGGCCCATGCCCACCTCTTTGTCCTCTTTGATGGGGCCCACGCCCACCTCTTTCATGGGGCCCATGCCCTCCTCTTTGACCTCTGACAGGGCCCATGCCCACCTCTCTGACGAGGCCCAAGCCCGCCTCTCTGACAGGGCCCTTGTCCACAAGCTCTTTGATTTCTTCCTCTCACTCGCTGTCTATCCTGCTCCATGTTGAAAGAAATTGCAAGTGTTCACACACACCATTTTATAGTGACTAATTATGGTTACCACTATGTGAAATCAATTAGAAATAATGTCATTATGTATGGTTATCATGTATAATACATGTTTCAACTTTACAAACACACATTTTATTTCTGTAGTTCTCAAAAGCCATATATAGTAGACAGAGCAGTTTAAAATCTATAGGTTTACCAAATGGTTATGTTATTAACCATTAAGCAGTTGGATTAAGTGATGGTCAAATGTATTTAAACGAATGAGAAGAGAATCATAAGGTGGTATTTACGGGTTCCTGACATGAAGTTAATACGGCATAAAGTAGTATTGGGCATTCCGGGGCCATACTTGCAAACATTATGCTGTGTTCCTAACCAAGTGGTCCAAACTTTTGACTGGTACTGAGTGTGTGTATATATATATATATATATATATATATATATATATATATATATATATATATATATATATATATATATATATATATATATATACTGCTCAAAAAAATAAAGGGAACACTTAAACAACACATCCTAGATCTGAATAAAAGAAATAATCTTATTAAATACATAGTTGAATGTGCTGACAACAAAATCACACAAAAATAATCAATGGAAATCCAATTTATCAACCCATGGAGGTCTGGATTTGGAGTCACACTCAAAATTAAAGTGGAAAACCACACTAGAGGCTGATCCAACTTTGATGTAATGTCCTTAAAACAAGTGAAAATGAGGCTCAGTAGTGTGTGTGGCCTCCACGTGCCTGTATGACCTCCCTACAACGCTTGGGCATGCTCCTGATGAGGTGGCGGATGGTCTCCTGAGGGATCTCCTCCCAGACCTGGACTAAAGCATCCACCAACTCCTGGACAGTCTGTGGTGCAACGTGGCATTGGTGGATGGAGCGAGACATGATGTCCCAGATGTGCTCAATTGGATTC